>NW_028288683.1:470100-626800 GCF_059628265.1 Tinamus guttatus
TAAATTGTCCTTTTTGCCATCTTTGCTTGTAATGACTCAAACTCAATCACATGATTGTTAAGTAATATACCATCCTGCAATCAAAAGACAAATTCATCTTTTATATAAAGACCACCTATACCTCTCCAGAATTTAAAGTAGTTCTCAATGACAGCAGAATAGAATGTTTCATACGGACTATCCTCAAGGAAACACAATATCAAAATCCTTTTTTTTTTTTTTTCTTAAGCTGTTCTCATGTATAAATAAAATAAGTTGAAGACAAGATTGTATGGAAGAGCTGAAATTCAAGGTCTCAGTACAATAACAAAATGAATAAAATCTTGCCCAGAACAGAGGTAGAGAATTTGCACACTGCTATAAGTATTCTTAAGAAATACAATGAATCTACTGCAGTCACAGGCCCTTGTGTCATTGTGTTGATAGTACATGACAGGTTTCTTTTGTTGCTGGGAAAAGTCATTGTCTCAATTATCTCCTTAAAGTATCTCCTGCTCTTTTGAATGGTTAATATTAAGCCAGCAGTTGTCTAGGCGCTTGACTCTTGTCATTTAGACACTGTAATATCTGCCATGCTGTCAGCTCTGTCACTGTTCAAACACAAAATTGAGGTTATGAAACTATCGGAGGAATTACGGACCATAGTGCCAAATGTCCTCTCCTGGGGGTCTTAGATGTGTTAATGAGGGAAGGGGATAGACTTTATCCCTGTAGGTTAGTCTACATAAGGGCATCTGAAAAAGAGTTGCTGCTTTTCACATCGTACTGCAATCGGTTTTGAGAAAAGAGGGAAATTTGATACCGTTTAAGTACTTCCCCATTTCCTCTTGCCTATAGCTCATTATGACATCCATTGCTAAATTCAAGGAATGTGTGACATCCCATCCTGTTTATACCCGGAGGGCAGGAAGACCTCTTTTTATGTGCTGTACATCTTGCTGTTCTGCTGCCATCACTCCCCAAGGAAATGTGGAATATTGAAGATAGTAGCCCTAAAGATAAATTAAATCACTGAGTCAACTGGAACAACTTTTTGCTTTTCTCTTTTCACTTACTGCACTTTTTTGCCCCTAGAATACCTCCTCAATCTACTGAAAGGTTCTATGGGGAGAAGAAAACCACTGATACATGGATTTTTTTAGTACTGAAGAGTGTCTGTACTTACATGGATGTGTTTTGTATAGATCACCACCATCCTTTGTCAACAGATAATTGAAAGAAAAGTTGGCTCAGTATATAGTTTTTTTTTTCCCCACTCTTAATAAAAACTAAATATCACATCATGAGATCACATGAAACACATGCAACAGTGATTCACTGGCTTCTTCATTAATATGTCATACTGGAGAACGGTGTCTTTTCCAATGTAAATATAATCACAGTCATTTTGTATTAATTTGCTTTTATGATAAACCTTCGTCTTTGGTATTTCTGCACTTTGTGAAACATTTTAGGGCAATGTACAGAATGCATGACAAAGAGAATAAAAAAGACATGCAACTATTCTATATGTTCATTGGAAAAAAGGTATATCTCTTTCATAGAATAATTCATAGTACTGTGTTGTGCCTGATACATTTTAGAAATAGTTTTGTCTTTCCAGCAGGCCCATTTGATTGGTGGTTCAGTTTTCTGTAACTAAATCTATTTTTCTCCTCATTAGTCTGGAAATTAGTCATTTATTTCTAATTATTAGTTCTTAAGTGTATGAGCCTGTATTCTGGTAACTACATTTCACTCCACTACTATTGTAACATCATCAAGTTAATGCTGTTTTTCTATTCCTCTTGCATATTTTTAAGTTTTTTATCTCCACATTTTCAGCAAATTTCATTAGCATGCACTTCTCGTTTATTTTTTCCTGACACAAATATTCTTAACAATTTTATTATTAACATTCTCCAACATGAGATTTTATTTTTTATTCAGTACCTGGTAATCTGCCTTTCAGGCAATTCGTTTGATACACCCATTATTTATAGTAACACTCTCTTCAGCAGACTTCCTATATGTCAAACATTACCTTTTTATCCTGATAGATTAGATACACAACATATTTTATCTTGAAATTAAGATATCACAATAGTCTCAGCGGTCAAACTTTGGTAAACTAGTGTCATATAAAGTAGAATTTCATACTGACACAGCATGAAATGAATTCTGTTGGCTCCCCTAGTGATATTACCTAAAAATAATAGAAGATAATTTTATCTCAGTCGAAATTCATGGGCACTGTAAGATTTTTTTTTTCATTATCAGTGATATGATAAAATATAATGTTGATTTTAGTGGTATTATACCAAATATAAAAGATAGATAAAATAATTGCAAATTATACCAGCTGTGGATCTTCTCAAGGATACTTAGCTATGGCAATCTGATTGCATTTTATATTATATTATCTCAGAAATATTGGCAGAAATATGTCAATATATCAAAAACACTGACACCGTGAAACATTTTCTGGTATTTTGATTTACCTAATCCTAATATGTTAATTAGAATTTTACATCTATATATCACATACAGAAGAATTCAGTTCATACTATCGTAAGAGAAGGAGGTTAACTCACAGTTGTTCAGGAAGCCCTTAAACTGAAAATGGCCAGGTGCTGTGAGAATCCTGGACTCCTATGTGGCCTTTCTTACATTCTCCCTTGGGCATTCTTCCAAGTCATTGCTGGAAGAAGAATGGTTGGCCTCAGATAGATCAACAGACCGACCCAAATGGCTATAATATGCTATGTTACACAGCATCAGTCAGGCAGCTTGGATCAGTCCTTGTCCAAATGATGCTTTAAACAGTTTAATCAAAATAAAATGAACAGGCATTATTAATCTGGTTAGAGAGATAACACACTATAGCTATGCAGACAGTTAAGACAGGTGTAAACAAACTCGTGCTGTGTACACCAGTTTCTGCAACACCATGCTCACCCACGCAGCCCTCCTTGGAGTGCTAAGAGGGGTCAGCAACTTCTGCCATCCTCCCCCATGAGGTTTCCTCTGTCTGCATTGACTCCAAACTGAAGTTTGACCATCTTCACTTACTTACTTCGTATTTAAATTACGCAACAGCCTCCCTCTAGTCCCAGTTACTCGTCCAAAGGATTAGTATTTGTTATTTAGTGACTACATAGGTTTCCTAGCTCTTTACCACATGTAGTCATAGTTGACTCCCCCTAGACAATTTTCATCACAGCTAAAACTAACTAAAATCAGTTCAGGCCAACAGAAGCCCATATAAGTCCTAAGACCTGCATTGCCAGGTCAATACTGAAGCTTTTACTAGCAATGACAATATATTTCCTGAGCTACAAGACCAGAAAGCTACAACCTTCAGTGTTTGAAGAACTATTCTCTACCTCCTTCAAGAAAAAGGAGCACTTTCTGCACTGGATTAATCCTGCTGGCTGCCATTTGGACCATACTTTACGAAATGATTTTAAATTTTTATAGCCCCGTTCCAGTATTCCGAACTACAACGAATTCTAACCTCCCTTTTTTTTCTACATATATATATTTAATATATGTTTAAATATATATACAGTAATGGAATAAAGGAAATTAAGGAACAAAAATGTGAGATTTTAGTTTTATTATTATTATTTATTTATTTTCCCTAGTTTATATACATTTTGGACCTGCGTGAGTAAATTTTTTCTTTACCTAAGCAGTTTAAAAGTAGCAAGCAGAAAAAAACTGCATTGCTCTGACAATATATCCCAAAGTATATTTCACCACATAGAATGAAAGAAAAAAATGAAATGTGTCTGCTGAAAGACAAGCACAACAGGGAATTAAGTTTTTGTCACAGTAGGATAGATTGGGAGAAAACAAGCAAAGAATGAAGGAACAAAAACATGACCAAATTGAGTTTGGATGCTAAAACATATATGAAGAGAAAACAAAGCCCTGTTCTGCCTTTTCCTCTGCAGTCTCCAGGCGCTCTTGGAAGAGCGTCTCTCCACAGAAAGCACATGGGACCCTCTTGAACCACAAAGTGCAACAAAGCAAATATATTCTAATTCTTTCCAGAATCATAATTTTTGGGGAAAAGTTATGGGATCACTTCTCTCTGTGTAGTTTATGAAAGGCTAATGGTTTAGTTTGACCTTGCCTGAGCTAAGAGGATCAGTGAGAGTACTCAGTAAAAAGGAAAGAATTACAAAATCACAGAAATTAGGGATGGAAATTACCACTCTGTTTTGTACAATCTCTTCAGAACATAGATTTCCTAAAATTTTATTTAAGCTTTCTTTGTAAGTTTCATATGTATAGATGTTTGTACCACTTTATATGTAAAGATTATTCTGCAGTCTAGTAGACCTCCCAGCCACTGATCTATCCAGTTATAGACAGTTTTCCTTGTTTCCATTATGTTATGCATTTGCACAATTGTTTAACACAAAAAAACTTACAGATTTGTCTATATTAAGTTAGAGGAAATTTTAAATTTTCTCTTGTCATTGGTGAACTGTAGCTTTTGTTTTTAATTAGATATGCACAAAACAGAACTGCAAAACAAAATGTTGACTAGTATTTTTGAAGTTTTTTCAAGTTCTGTGTGTGTATTTCTTTTTGCAAGATAATACCAAGGTAGTCCCTTGGTTAGTTAAAATAATGAGATGATTCATTTTCCTTTGGAAACCACGTAGAAGAAAGCTTTATATACAGATTTCTCATGACCAAAGATAGAACGCTAAGCATTAGAATAGAAATAGAAGTGAGCAGAAGGAGAACAAAGTTTTTTTTTTCTTTATCTAAGCTTCTTCAGTTATGACCATTTTCATGTAATAGTAAACTATATTGCACTATAACTTTAGTTGTTTGATAATTTTCTCTTTAATATAATTATGTTATTTGAAATAACAAACCCTTAGCTCACACGTACAATTCCTTGGGTTTAAGTCTTCAGTAAGACTTTAAATCAAAAATTCTTGTGTAACATGTTTTAATATCAAACCTCAGAATAAAAAAAAAAGTACAAATGAACTTAAAGTTATTTGCTTTAAATAGAAATTGAACTGTGCCTACCATAGACCATAATCAAAAGCATTCATCCGCAAGACCAGCTTCAAGCTTCAGTATTTTAGTTGTAATTTACAGGTCATTGACTTTTTCATTATAGGCAGCCCTTGGGAAAAGTAGTTTTTTAATACAAAGGCACCTACAGAAGCCAAGCTGCAATATGTGAGCATTGCAGTAGTTTGCCTGTGACTGCAAGGTTTGAATATGCATTTAATAAACATTTGCATTTCAGCTGGAGCTTCCTAAACAAAATTTGTGCCTACTGGGGGAGAAAGCAAAAGAATGAACAGATATAGACAACATTTTCATTGCATTTCACGGGGCTATATTTTGCAACATTAAGCTTTAGTGCCATGCAAGACCCATAGTAAATATATGCAATGGCGACTTTCTCTCAGCATCGCAATTCTAGCAGTGTATGTTCAGTCATACTATTTTTACATACTTCATTCTTATAGTTGTATAGCTTTCACTGGAAAATCTGGGCAATTTTATATTTTTCTTTAGATAAGATCTCTGACCTAATGCAATATAGAAATTAAAGCAAACTACTGGATATGAGTCACTCTTTTCAGAACTTCAAGTCAGATACACATAAATATATTCCTTTCCATGGCTTCACCAGGGTAGTGATGTGAAAAGCAAGCAAAACCATAGTCCTGAAAAGATTCCTTTGTGCAAGGAAGGCAATGCCTTGATCATCAAAATCCTCCTATACTGTTCAGCATAGTCCAAGACTGAAACTATTTAAACTGCCTTATCAGAGAATTTTATATTGCAGCCAGAGATGAAATATCTGTCAGTTAAAATATTTTTTCAGTCATCCTCTCTTTTCTTATGTATGCAATTATGTAAAAACAACAACAGCAACAACAAGAACAACAACAACAACAAAACCCCCACAAATCTGAAAAAAAAAATCTTTCTAGATGTTCCTGCTTCAGGTAGAAAAAGCAACAAGATTTCATACCTTATACGGAGCTCTCCAGGATACTATATGCTTTTTTTTTCCCTCTGTTAACAATTCCTTCATCCCATGCCAAGTAGTATATGTTTACCAAAAGAGTTCAAGATATACAATTCCATGTTTGCAGCCTGAAAAATTCATCTGTGGACATGTGGCAGATGTAGATTGTTAGGGAGAGGAAACTGGAAAAGGATCTTTTAAATCTTGTATAGGTTCTCCTGCTGATAAGATAAAATAAATATAGAACTGGAGATTTATTTGTCTTGATTCCTGACTTTGCCACACTGAGAGTTAGAGATGTCCTTCTCTTTTATGACCTGAATGTACTGTGTATTGGTTTCTATACATTTGTTCATGTGTCAGCTTTGTCCTTTACCCTAGAGATGTTTTGAAGTGTTTAACTCTTCTGGATTTATAAACACTGCTCCTATTCCCACTCAGCCTTTGGATATTTCTAAGTGCAGATAACTTTTTTAGCCTAACATGTATGTATTCTTGGATACTTTTTATGAAAATGAACTCTGACAAGAATTTTGCCTTGAAAGAGAGCTTTTGACTGTATGGATGAGACTTTGTTTGGTTCCCTGCATCTCTGACACTACCATAGAAAACCTGTTACTCTCAGATACCCAAGAAGTCCATTAATCTCATCTCAGAGTTGGCAATAAATGCTGTTAGCATCATAAAATAATAAACACACAACACATTATTCATTCTTTCAGGTTCTTTGGAAAACAAGGGGAAAAGCAAACTAAACTATATCTCAGGGCCATACATTTTAGGTCAGGGAAGACCTAAGACAAGTGCTAAGCATTGCAGACATGGCTAAGCATATAGACAAACAAAAAAAAAAAAAAAAAAAAAAGTTGGTTGCCCACCAATTGGCTGACAACCAATTCCACCTCATTATGCTGAAGTAAACCAATCAAATTTTTCTCATCTGGCCTTATGTGACTGGACTTCTCTACCTGATTCATCACATTTTTCCCACACAACATGGATGACATCTTCCCAGAAAACATTAATATTTTCTTACTAAATCTGTAAAATGAGAATAAGCACTTAATGTGAGACTCCTTATGCCTTATGCAAACTGTATTAACAGAGAAGCAATAGTAAGGTTCACATAAGGGAACAATTGACGTAAGGGAAATATTTATGCGTTGTGGCTATTTACAGGTACTTAGCTACTCTTAAAACTTTTATGCATAGCCATAACTCACATTTATGGATATCAGAGATTTCACTAGCAGAAGATAAGGTGATTTATGATTCTAAGAATGGTCTTGGTTATCTGGCAGCTGAATGCAGGTGTCAAGATTCACGTTTTACTTGGATGCTTAAAAGAGTAGATAGGCAACACTGATGCCTAAGTCCTTTTGTGTTTTTTAGCCTCAATAAGTAAATCCAGAACAGACAGAAACCTTAGTTTCTTAGGTTCATATGTGGACCAGAATACTGAGTATGTATCCTTGTATTTAATGCAGATTTATAACTCTGATTTTGAAAGATACTGTTGTTAAATGGCCTCATAATCAAGATATTACACAGGAGAATTAGTATAAGGAAATGTCAAAGATTTTACAAGCTCAAAAATTCCATGAGACAAGTAAATTTTTGAATAATAAACCAAAGGCTTGCCAGGCTTACATTAATGGAGCTTAATTGTAACTCATAGCCAATGTAATGGAAAATATATTTTCTGTCTGTGTTACTTTTTACAGTTTAGAAGGCAAAAACTGTTCTAGCCTGAAAAGGCCCCTTTTGACCTTGACGACCAATTTTTCAATCCTCTTGAGTTTAGCAGACACTGATGCTGGATTCTATTCTATTTTAAATATGTTTCCAAAAGAATTAGGGTACTAAATGGAAGTCTTTTGTTTTTTTTTTAAAGCTGCATAGATTAAGCAAATAAAGGAAATATAAATCTCTTCAAGGAAAACACAGAATCATCAATGCTTCATATCTCTACTCTGTATTTTGCAGTAATTGATACGCTTCTAAGTGATGTCACCTCCTCATACCACTCAAATTACATCTCCTAGGTTTATGCATTGTACAGCAAAACAAAACAAAAAACAAAACAACAAAAAACCTCTCTAGAAAATACAGATTTTTCATATTTAGACAAATGTAAAACAAGATACAGGAATCTGAGTTTTACGTGACTGTTTTATTACTGGTGTGTTTTATGACTGGTCTGTATAAGAACTAAACAGATGAAAATATATTGGTCTGTAGGGAGAAAATGAAAAAAAAAAAAGGTGCCTAAGGATAATGATAATGTTACAATACTTTTTGTCTTTTTTCCTTTTTTTTTTTTTTTTTTTTTTTTTTTTTTTGCATTGGGGTCTGTAAAGCTCCTCAGAAAAAAAGGCAAGGTAGGGAAGATATTGCACCTCTGTTCTTCAAAGGTCAAAAAAAAAAAAAAAAAAAACAGTTTGCCAAATAAGATGACACAGGCAATGCAGGGTAATGGGGATAGTTATCTCAGCACACGCAGACTCACACAGACATAGAAGCCAAAGTCTCTTATCTAATCAGCAAGGCAACACAGCAAATAAATCTACTCTGATTTCTGGGAGAGATAAAAAAGTAGTTCTACTTCTATTATAGATTATAGATGGATATATGACAACAAAATAGATATATTAGGAACAGATTCAATTCTGAAACAAAGCAAAGGACAAAAACAAGCAAGAAAATGAAACAGAAAACATGCTATCGGTAATTTGATGAAGACAGGAATATCATTCACATGGGAGTTTAAATACCCCAGTTCTGCAGCACCACAAGGAACTAGTTCAATGTATTCCAACCAGTCTATTTCAGCATAAGCTGAATCAAACTTGCAGTCTGATTATATTTACTCATAAATATTCCTATTGCCAGAACGGCAAAAGAATATGCACAGTGGGAGCTACCACCACACAAGTTACCATAGAACACTATGCAGCTTGGTCTGCTCCTTCGTTTTAGTCTCTTCTTCAGCTCCTCTGATTCTGTCATAGACCAGGTTATCTTCTGAGGACCTCTTCATTACTGTGATTCTGTTCTGATATTATAATGGTTGTTTAAATTAAGGAAAAAGAATTCCCTTTACATAAAACTTGGTCTTACATAACAGATCATTATGGCTGTAACAGCATTCATTTTATTGGTACTTGATGTAAAGACTTAAAACTTGAGATAGAATAATAAAAAATTGGAATATGGATATGCTGGAATGTTTTCAATTAATGTAGTTCTTTAAAATCATCTGTAACATCTGAGTGCCTCCACTGTTCCATAAAACACAGCAAACAAAAAGTCAATAAAGTTTTGTTATCCTTCAGTAGATTTCTAGCTCTATACCATTTTCCCAGGTCAAATATTCCAGCATGCATTTAATAAAAATATTGCATATCCTTTGATGTATTCAGCTTTCACTCCAGCATAGGGTTTTTGTTTGAACTTAATGATTTTCACAGTTTCTAAAGAAACTGCACAGAATAACAGAAATCACAAATAAATAATGAGAAAAACTGCCAAAGACAATCTAAAGCAACAAAATGGTTAGGAACAAACAAATCCAGTTCTAACTGGACTGCACTCAGCCATGGCATCCTACAGTCTTCAGAGCTGATCCAAACCTATATTGATATTGCAACATTATGGACTCAAGGGAAAGAAAATAATTATTTACTCTATATGATAACATAGAAATTAGGGAAAATATATTCCAAATATCACTGGTAATTTTTTAAGTGAATGCTTACGCCTTTTTTCTGGGAATTAAAAAGTGGTTGTGTTTCAGAAACACAGCTTCCAAAATGTGGTGAGCTGGTATATTTATAGGAAGATGAAAATACAGAGGAAATGGGAAACAGTGACATTCTATGGTCTGGTAAATCACACATACTCTAATCTGTTAATATGCTGTAGAACCAATGCGTTTGTGTTGGTGATGGGGAAACAGGGAATTCTTTACTCCATTCACTTCAGCAGAGGACAGCTACAAGAGAACAGCCTGTGAGGTGAAGTAAGTACCCAATAATATAGAATTCCAAATACAGAGAACAGTGAATGACCATAAACAAAATTCATGTGTTAATATCATGCACCATGACAGGATCCAATAAATAACTCTACTCTCATTTAAATATGTATTTTCATTTTGGACACCATAATTCATTCACCAGTTTTTGATGCATTTCGTGGTACTACTAAGGTGAAATATACTAGGAAAACTAAGATTCGGGATCTTAACAACATATGTTTTCCATACAAAATATTAAATCTTCTTTGTGCATCACACTAATGTTCATACTCTTAATATCTGGGTTATTATAATTTTCAGGAGCAGCATATATTTTTCTCTAAAAGTCTATTCCCCTTTCTCACACACAGTGAGGTTCTGATAGTTTCATCATACTTCTAAGAGCTTCATGTATGGGTATAGTGTTATGCTTTTTTAGATATACAATATGTAATTTTAGCATGTATTAAAGAGCGACAGAGGAACTTAATACTGACTGCAACAGATAAAGTCATAAAGGTACCGATATGATTTTTAATTGGTTTTCACAAATGTCCGCATGAACACAGTTAAAATGTGTAGCATTGTGTGTCACGTGAATGTATAATCATTGGTGTGTTTAAATATTTAGACATAATGAGAAAAAAAGAGTTTAAAATTGTGGTATCCCTCCATGTTTTAATTGCAACTTTTTCATCATTCAGATGATCATATCCCATAAAGAAATACTGAGAAAGTATTACAATCCCTATCTAGAATATCAAATTTGAAATAGAGAATTAACTCCCTTATAGAATAACATGGTTTTTATGTTATCTTATAGTTTTATTTCAAGGATGTTTTAAAAATATTTTAGATTTTATACATACACAAGTCCAACATGAATGAGGAATATGTGAATTTCTTTCACATTTAAGAGGCTAGAATGAAGACATTGCAGTCCATTGAACTATAATACCAAATGAATACATGCATTTCTCAGAGAAATAAGAATATACTCTGTACAGAGAGTTAATCCATTAGAACCAAGTTCTCCTTTCAGAACATCGCATTATAAATATCTATTGCCTGCTCAGCATTGTTCTGCCAGTAGTTAACTTTGAAAAATGTCTACAAACAAAATAGGCTATATAAAAGTCATAATCTGAGGAAGAGAAATGTAGTATTGATTAGAAACAAATTCTGGGAAAGATGCTTGCATGTGCACAGACATTTCTGGTATTCTGCCTTTTTATAATATCTGACCGTTCTATTTTAAGGTCATGATTGGCAGAGATCCTTAGCAATGCTCCTGGACAAGCAGTAGAACCTTTAGCAAGTCAATCAATTACAAACTCGATTCTAACAAGTAATCTGAAAGAGAAAAGACATATTAACTATTTTGTCTAAAAAGATTTTCTCCCCAATTTTTCTTGACTTGTTATACTACTGGATTTTTATTATATTGCTTTCCTTCTGGAGGGATATCAATATTGGAGAAATATATCATGCAATCATTCACTGATAGTTGGATGAAAGCCCTTTCTTTTTGAAAGTATATGCTGGTACAAATAGTTTAACATAAGACTCTTTTCTAAGTCTCTTTCTCAGGAAACCACAGAAATACCAGAGTAGATGCATCATAGGCAAGAAAAGCTAGAATTTTAGTTGAGGATAATATTCTACATCAGTTTCTGAAATTGTTGTGCACTATTCCTGGGAACTATTAAAGTACTATAATACTTTTCTCAGAAATAACAGTATCACAGTGTCAGTTAAAATAATCCACTGCATGTGGCAACCAATTTACTTATTCTTAATGTCAAGGGGAGTAGTGCATAAAATCATGGGTAAAAATTTACATTGTTCAATCCACTTCAAATCCAAACTGAACAAACTTAAATGTTTCTTCGACTATGTGATCTAGACACATAGTATACATTTGTACAATATATTTGTACAAATTTATATAGAAAAGATAAAACTCCCTCTGTGAGTGCTGTACCTTAGAATAAATGCTATTCATAAGACCACACTGAGTTATATTGACGTGTAAGTGGAGTTTCCATCTCAAGTCTATATAAAACAAAGGAAACTCACAGGTTCTGCTGCATTCTCAGCGTAGCTAGAAATCTACTGCCTTGGGTTATTCCTAGAGTATCCAGGAGAGAACTCGAGCCCAGCTTGCAGGGTTTCTTGAGCCTGTGAGCACAGTTCTCTCCAACAGCATCCTGACTTTCTGGGAGTACCACAGCATGTGGTGAGTAACCATTCTTCTGTTTTTATCAACCCCTATGCCTGGACCTCCTCCTGGGGAAAGCAGGGCACAGGAGAATGGGATACTGGGATATCCATTCCAATATTGTAAATGGTACTTACTACTGCCAAAAGACACATAATGACAGAATCACACTGAACTGTATGTTCCAAATGACATACAAACATGGATGCTGTGAGAAATGGTGGGTTTACTCTCTCTCTCTCTCTCTCTCTCTTTTATTTATTTTTTCCCTTCTTATTTCTTACTTTCCTTTCTTATTTTCTATTCTGGGAAAAGATCAAACAAAATTACTAACCCAGGCAAATCTTATTTCGTATTGATTTTTATTGATTCTATTCATGGATAGCAGGATTAAGGCTGTGTGCAAGAACTCCTCTGAAAATGGCAACTGTTCTTTATAATCTCTCCTTCCTCCTCCAGATAGTTCTTTGCTCATCTGTTCCTAAACTGAAGCTAGTATAAGCAAAGTTGTACCAAAAAAAAAGTGATCTCATTATAAAACATTTTTATGTCATGTTTCTTTAAAAACAAACAAACAAAAACCCACACAAAAATGGGGAATAAAACATTTGGCATGTGTTCAAATAGATGTATAGAGAAAGGTACATATTCAATTACAAATCTCACTCATTTTCTTTGAAGAGACACATTTATACATATAACTTCAACCTCAGCCATGCTTAGTTTTTGACTTTGCAAGTACAGGATTTTCTCTGGCAAAAACTCTCTCCACTGCTGCAACACAGAGCCAAAGAATAGTCACATAAACACTCTCATACACAAAGAAATTAAGATTAAGAACCGATAGCTTTAACAATTTCCACAAAATGGCAGCCTTTTCCTCAGCAACCTGTCATAGATCTGCCAAGTAGCACCTAATTCAGAGCAGAACATAGCACAAAATATAAACTAGTGCAAAAAAAACCCCAAAAGTATCAGTTCATACACATAGAAACCTTCAAACCTTTAACCAACTATACATAACTGTTACTCATCTATGAACCAGAGATGAAAAAAGCTTGCAAAGCAGACATCTAAGTCAGTAAGCAGTTATGTGCTTCCATCTGTCTCTAATTTTCAGGATATATCACAGTGCCAAACCAATGCATGCAGACATTTACAAATACGCTATGAATAAGATCCACAATAGTACGAATAAAATGCAAGTGAAATGCAGGTGCCAGAGATAGGAGAATGGTCTGAAAAATCCTATGCAAGAGACTCCTGAAACACTTTAAATATCTAACTCCTGTGGGAAAACTTGCTTGCTTGTCTAAGTTTCTGCTACAGTTGATTCCCAAGCGGTCTCACATCTTCAGTTCACTGACTGTGGGAATGCTTGTGAAAGGCAATTTGGTATCTGGAATTTGATGAGAAAATTTACATTACATTACATTACAATCAAGCTGGCCATATATGATCCTTCTGTAATTAATGGAAAAAAGCAAACTTTAAGTGATATGAATCTTCTGGTCTATTTCAGATGTCTACCATGGTGGGACTTGCTCTATATTTCTTTCCAGGGAGTATACAGATATTCCTGACAGCTTACTCAAATCAAAATGAAACAAAACAAAAGCGAAAAAAAATAAACAATGAAAAAAAAACCAAGCTCAAATAACAAAACCCCATGCTATATTGAACACAGACAGCGAAGTATCACCACTGAAACAGCCAAGAGCAAAAAAGCCATTCAGGAAGCAGTAGAAAAGCCTGCCAGTGTAACACTGGTATTCCATAATTTTGTCAGAAAAATCATAACCTGGTTTTAAATTTGCTATATACATGGTAGACCTCTTGATTTGATCAGATAAATAGGAGTTTAAGAGTAAGTCTCTCACTAGGACTTAATCTAAAAACCCCTGGGATTGAGTTTAGCTCAAAACATAGCTCATGGAGAATCCATTATTTATAGAATGGCCTATAGATTAGAAAAGAGGAAATTCCCCTTATAGATAAAGCTTTCATGGTCTGGTGACTTCTGAGCACAAATCTTCTGAGTCTCAGGAGAATTCCAGAGGAAAAAAAGTCTGTTGAAACAGGGCACTGGGCAAACAGAAGCTATGAGTTCAAAGCTTCATGAGTTCATAGGAAATGAAGCATGAGGGAACCTAGTCATAGACTCTTGTGGTTAGAGCAGTTTTGCAGGAGTATCTTGTCATGAAGTTATGTTCCTGTGTTCCCTATGTGCCTTTTTCTGAATTCTATATTAATTGGAAGAAAAAGAAAAAGAGAAAAAAAAAATAGAAAAAAAAAAGAAAACATCCGAACCTGAGATAACTAAGAGTTTTGTAATGGCCATTTGAATACAGCTATATTTTGCTCTAATTATAGCAGTTTCTCTTATTTTTATTAAGACCTCAAAATCCTTAAAGGAAAGGAGTTCTTCATTGGAAGGGAATTCTCCATTGTGGCTCTTGGTGCACACAGTTTGAAAGTAAAACATGCCTAGAAAAGCCATAGCAAGCAAGCCAATTGACAAAGGAATGTGAAAATATATTTCTTAACTAGGATATACCCTTCTATCCTTTGCGTCTTATTCTGCAACCTCTAAATCACATTATCTTCCCACACTCATTGGTAGAATAAAACATTCTTCAATTTGTACATTACTTGGTCTGATTTTCGTTTTGAGAGTTATGAAAGAAGATGAATAAAGTTTTGTTGAGAAAGAAGATGAAAGATTCCATTTATACTATTATTTTTCTCTGTCAGATAATATATTAGCAATCAAATGCATGAAGCACAGTTATTTTGATATCTTAACAACATTATTGGTTATGTAGAGCCACAAAAGAAGTGTCAGAGAATATTCCAAAGGACTCTGGAACCATAGTATATTGAAAAACGAATGATTTTCAATTTCATAAATGTTGAACACTATCATGAGAGGCAAGAGACTTTATTCACCTGACTTGACTTATTAAAATATCATTTTTTGGTCTTCAGTCTTCATGCTAACCACTTTAACAACAGCTTCTCATGAAAAATCTAGGAATGCTTTCTGATATGAAAGTAGGTATGGAAACTGAGAAATATAATTAAATTAGACTCAATAAGAATTCTAGGAGATTATATTTTTGATAAAGTAATGTAACAGAGTACATGAAGTACATGAGTAATGTAACATGAAATTATAACTGGAAATTGAAATTAAAAGATATAGATATTGTCAGAAAATACTAAAAAAAAAATCCAAGGCAATTTTAAAACACATGCTCATTCATGTGGAATATTTTGTTAGAATCATAGAATCATAGAATGCTTAAGGTTGGAACGGACCTCTAGAGGTCATCTAGTCCAACCCCCCTGCACACACACGGTCACCTACAGCACGTGGCACAGGACTGCGTCCAAGCGGTTTTGAAGGTCTCCAGAGAAGGAGACTCCACAACCTCTCTGGGCAGCCTGTTCCAGTGCTCTGTCACCCTCACTGTTAAAAAATTTTTCCTTAAGTTTCCTTAAGTTCATGCGGAACTTTTGGGGCTTCTGTTTGTGGCCATTACTACTAATTCTGTACCCTTGAGGTAGTTATATACACTGATCAGGTCCCCTTTCAGCCTTCTCTTCTCCAGGCTGAACAGGCCCAGCTCCCTCAGCCTCTCCTCATAGGGCAGATGTTCCAGGCCCCTGATCATCCTTGTAGCCCTGCGCTGGACTCTTTCCAGCAGCTCCACATCCCTCTTGTACTGTGGAGCCCAGAACTGGACACAATACTCCATATGAGGCCTCACCAGGGCTGAGTAGAGGGGCAGGATCACCTCCCTCGACTTGCTGGAGACGCTCTTCTTAATGCACCCCAGGATCTCATTGGCCTTCTTGGCCACCAGGGCACACTGCTGCCTCATGGTCAACTTGTCGTCCACCATGATGGCCAGGTCCCTCTCTGCAGAGCTGTTCTCCAGAAGGTCAGTCCCCAGCCTGTACTGGTGTCTGGGGTTATTCCTCCCCAGGTGCAGGATCTTGCACTTGGCCTTGTTGAATTGCATGAGGTTTTTCACCGCCCAGTTGTCCAGTCTGTCCAGGTCCCTCTGGATGGCAGCGCAGCCCTCTGGGGTATCGGCTACTCCTCCCAGTTTGGTATCATCAGCAAACTTGCTGAGGGAGCACTCTGTGCCTTCATCCAGGTCATTGACGAACAAATTGAACAGGACTGGACCGAGGACTGACCCCTGGGGGACACCGCTAGCTACAGGCCTCCAACTAGACTCTGCACTGCTGATCACCACCCTCTGAGCTCTGCCATCCAGCCAGTTGCTAATCCACCTCACTGTGCACTCATCTATCCCAAGTTAGGAAACTGCTGAGCCACTAAGAGTCTCTCTAGTGATTCTTAGATGAATCAGATCAAGTTCCTGGTGAGAATAACCAACAGAGGTGAAATTTATCACCATAGAGGGTGGATTATTCCTTGTCCTAAGAAAAAAGAAGAAACAAGAGCAGAGCTATAGACACAATTAACTTAGATTTGGATTTTATAATGGAGGTCTGTAGAACAGAAGACTGTAGGATAAAAAAGAAAAATTACAAGGAATGGCATGGGACTTAAGTTGAGGAAATGTTTCTAGTAAAACAATAGCTTAGCATTAATAAGCATTAAAGTACAGTCATGCCTACTATGACCCAAAGCTACACTATAATTTACTTCCACTAGTCCCATCCCGAACCAACATACTAACTAAAGCTATAAATGTATGTATGTTATTTTGGAGTGTTTCTTATTCTTTTCTCTAAGTATAGGAGAGGAAATCTAAATCAGCTAGGGTTTTATCTATCTTTGAAGAAAGGTAATGAGGCATGATTTCATCGCTGTGAAGCTGCAGTGGTCATTTATATGTGCAGAAATATAATACACTCACTATGTCATGTGTCTGCATAGTCTTGAAAATAGAAAAAAAAAGTGCCATAAAATGGCATTGGCCTACATACAAGAACAAGTTTGCAACTACAAAACACAGATCGAATATGTTTATTATAAAAAAGATATTTACTTTTATCTCACAGATGTGAGAAACTTTGAAGTCTAGAATTGCTGACCAGTTCCAAGCCAGACCTTACTCCAAAGACCACATAAGGTGACACAATGACAGAAAAACATGGTGCAAAAGTATTCTGCTCTAAGGACTTTTCATACTTCCTGACAAACACACTAGTTCACATTTCCATCACAGAATTTTTGACACCTCACACACCATTGAGGAACAGTGAACTCAGGCAATTGCTTCCACCTACAGAGACTGTTTCCTAACAATCACACTTGTCTCAATTTCTGTTCCATCCACACCTCTGGAAAACACTTGATTTTATCAACCCTTCTTTGACAAGAAGTATCACAAACATCTTCATGATCCTTACATGGATCATTATTACCCCATCTTTCAGTTGTTAGAGTCTATGTAGATGTCAAGTTATAATTTTCTCTCATCATAAGAGTCACTCTTCTGTTAGTCAGTGCTGGTAGAAGAATCAAAAATAAGGAATATGTCTTATCATTAATAAACTGTCATGTTTCTTGAATAATAAAAGTTAACATACTACAAACAGACTGGCCACAATCAGTGAGAAAGTCAGCAGTACCTTGATATGAGCAATAACCTTAACTAAATAAATGAAAGAAAAAGAGTAAAGAAATGTCTTACAAAATTAGGACAGTAGAACATTCTTTTAAAACCAAAACTGGGTCAGTAATGTCACTAATGCATTATCAAAATTCAGCCTTGCTGTAATTCTGTTAAGGGCAATAAAACCACACTAAAGATTAATTTGTCTCATTATGTCCTTTATTGTGATCACCTGAGACCTCACATTTTAATTGCAATTCATGAAATTTTAATAAGTAGGGGGTGAGAGGAAGCTGTGAACTTTCTAGACTATTTTGGGTATTTAAAAATTAAAAGAGTATGTTCTTTTCATTTGATTTTTCAAAGTTAGGAGAGCAAAAGCAGTGGATCAGAGGTTATTGATAATCATTGTTGGCCACTCTTCTTATCTGACAAGCTGCTCAAGAAATTTGTTCTGAATGGAAGATTGCTTTTTTCATAGAATTCATATTCTGCAGTTGCTTTTTTTGTAGGCAACATCATTAAGTAATATACAGGCACATAATAAGTACTACGCCTAGGAAAGAGAAATCAAATGCATAATAGGTGAATAACAGAGAAGTCAACAGTTATGCAGAAAAAGCATTGAAGGTTAAAGCAGATGTATCATTATAAATGTTAACATTGACATGCTGTGACATAGAAAGTAAATACCATTCTGGTATATTTAAAGGAAATGTTGCATATGAAACAAAGGATTATTCCTTTTTGTTCAGTTCTGGATTAATCTGAGCAGATATTTCCACTTTTGGCACTCCAGTGTAATAAAAGATATATAAAAACTGCAGAAACTTCATATGGTAAAAGATTAGTAAATCTGATATATGCCAGAAAGCTGAAGAAACCAAACTTCTTTAATCTAGAAAAGAGAAAAATGGGAGATAAGGGAGAAATATTTCAGCTACCTCAGTAGCTGACAGTTATTGTAAGAAAAGGGTGATAATAATGATTTCCTTTTACAGAATTAAAAAAGAAAAAAAAATAGGACATCCCTTCAAGAAAATCTGCAGTATTTGTAAATTTGTAAATTCCGAACATTAATTTTTATTTCATTTGTTCAAATGATAGGATTTCATGGCATAATTCTGCATTTTAACTTAATGAGATTATATTTCAATTGTTAACAAATAATCTGATATTCGCAATTTAAGACTTAACCTTTTCTCAAAGACTGAGCCAAACTGGAATACATACATATGGGAGCTTGAAAAGTCTTTATATCCACCTAGACTTTCTTGGAAAATAGATCTAATGGTCTCTAAGACCACATGAAACTTGTAGACTCAGTGTTCAGTATTCCTTGGTGCCTAACTTCTGTTTTCTAATCGTATTACTAAGAAAAATTAACTGTTGCCTATGCCGTCTGGGAGTAAATCATAAACTTTTTGCATACAATCTCAGCCCTACCGTGCTTCTGTTGGCTGAACACGTGTTAGCCTTTATTTTTCTCATGCTCATACTTCTGATCTCTCCCTTTCACTGCAATTAATATACTATCTGATTCGGCTTCACAAATGCTGCAGAAAGGCAGATAGATAATCACTTCCCTTTATCTCCTACACTTTTTAAAGTACTGTGGTGTAGTTTTAGCCTTTGTCACTACAAGGGCACACTGTTTACTCTTCTTCAGCTTTCTGTCCACCCAGACCCTTGGTCCTAGATTGCAGAGCTGCTTTCTCCAACAGAACAGCTGCTGACCAGCCGACTATGTCGCTGGAGAAATAACATTCCACAAACAAATTCCACAAACAAATTTTATATCTCTCTCTGTGGAACTCCATGATTCTTCTGTCTGCCCATTTCCCCAGTTTTCAAGTTTGGTTATGATTAAATCGGCAGGTAATTTATCAAATGTCAAATGCCATTAGTTTCCTTCATCTCCATGAAATAAATTATGCCTTTTCCTTACAAAAACTTCCAGCTTTATTTCCTTTACTTTCCAGGTATGTTTCCTTATAATAACTTCCAGCTACAAGAAAATCAGAAATATTCCTCCCTCACGTCCCAGTTTCCTGATGGGGCACACCTTGGAGCATTTCTCAGGTGTAAAAACTCCACCTTGTAATTCAAATGCTGATATTATTGACTGACCCCATTTTTTCTTTTCAGTATCCTCTGTCTCTGTATCTAATTTAGTCATAGGCAAGCCAGGCAGGACCAATATGTACTCGTACCTTAGCAGAACTATTCATATATTAGTTTATATTTATCTCTGCATGCATACTTCTTTCAAGGTTTGTACCTTGGAGGCTTTGGATCTAGGAATAGTGTGAAAATCATTGATGAGTCAGCACAGTCTACTATGAAAAACTTAATGATATTTTTGATTTCTTAAATCTAAATATATAAGCACTCATAAAAGGGTTCCTTCTTGCATGACAAATTATCATCTTAATATAAAGATTTCTAAGGAACATCTAAGATTGTACTTTTATTGTACAGGCTCTCTGATTTGCTTGGAATGAAAAGCAGAGTTGAGTACGCTCCAAGTTACAATTTCCTGTCAGTCCATCATTTGGGATTAGTCATCTCACAGCAGTAAAAAGATTGTCTACTAGGAATTGTATTTTAGAGAGATGAGATCTTCTAAGAATGCAGTGATTGTCAGAAAAAAAAACACTGTTATGGAACAGGTAACCTTCAAGCCATCACTGAAATTCACCCAAGATCCATTTTTGTATTAGAAATCTTGTTCTGTCTGAACACTACAGTGGTGTTTTTTTTTTTGTTTTTTTGTTTTTTTTTTTCCCTAGGATCATTATAGGAAATATGAAGTTCTTGAAGTAGTCTCCCCAGTATAACAACAGCTTTTTTGGAGGGTTTTGATTGTAAATTCTTTCTTCTGTTAGACATGAAAAGTTAAGTATATTACATGTATGTATACATATGTAAATGTGTATATACATATATGATATTTTATTGATCAGATGAGTTTGCAAGTGAAAGGTTAACCTGTTAACCTGATTTGTTAAGGAATCCCATATAATATACTGCACCAGTCCTTAGGATTCCTTAGGCTGCAGACAGCACAAGAGGTAAAGTTTTTAAAAGCACTTACGCTCTTGCATTCTATAGGTGTCCATCTGCATAAATACGGCATCGTCCAATTTATGCTGTTTTATCATTTACTAGTTGCTATTATAATTTAACGGATGTTGAAATCAGGAAACAAGAAGGGCCTGCCCTGAGATGATTCCAGCGCATGTCTACTCACAGCCACAAAAATAGTATATAATATAGAGAATACCTAGTGCCTTACACCATTATAAACCATGACTGAACTATTTCCCAAACTAACATTTTAAATTCTTTTAAACTGACAATATTTGTGAAATCTCATTTAATTTAGTGAGTGAAGGACCAGGACATTAGGATGTGCTTCACAGAGCAGCTTTCTGCTTTCTATACTCTGTGGGATTTTTCCTTAAACCTCTTGTATTTTTGTTTTCCCCCTTTCAGTATTACAAATAGTTTTTCTGCAAAACAAATGCCTTAAATCTCATTTAAAATTAAAGCAGCATCTAAAGGAAAAAAAAAGGACTTGCACTTACTCGTTGATCTTTCTCCAATACTCCATTAAAAAAAAAAAAATCTTCCCTTTAAAAGTGTCTTTTCTATCAAGGTAATTTATTATTCATTATCCCACTATCTTACTCTTGAACCCAGGTGCCATTGCAGATGTGAGAGTGCACTGAATTACAAAAGGACAAATTATTCTGTTGTTTCTTCTGTGTAAATACAACGTATCCTTATCTAAGTGGAGACTTGATTTGGCTGCCAAGACTCAAAATTGTATTGAGTTGATGTAACTGAGTAGAATTTGGACCAACAGAACTCATCTGCTCTGGTTTCAACTGATCTGAGTAGCTAAAATTATCGTTACTGAGAAGCATCCAAAATAGACTATAAATCTAAGCAAAAAAGGTCATTCTTAACATGTTTCCTGATCTAAGCATTCAATGGATTAGAGAGGCAGCTGGGCAGACTGAAAATATTTGTTGATATGCCAGAATAAAATGGATGCCACCTGAGCTCTAAAATAAATCTGCTTTATTCCCAGGAATGCTTCCCTCTGACCTCTAATATGTAAAAGCTACTCAGATAATAATGAATTTTTGGTGAAGTGAAACTTCAATAGTTTCTCATATTGAAGTACACACATTCTGTTAAAATCTGATATTCAAGAGGCTATGAAGACTGATAGAAGTTCAGCTTCCTTTAAAAATCTCCTTGTCAATATATTAGGAATAGGTAAGCTAGCACAGAGTTTTCTAAATATACTAGAAAATATGTGGCTGAACTTCATTTTAGGGAATCTTCAGATGTTTCAGCAACATAAGGTCAGGACAGTAATGGCTTTTTAAATATATGTTAGTCAGCTTATAATTAGAATGTCAAATATTGGCATTTTAGCTTCTGCCTTACATTTTTTGAATAGTTTAGCAAATTTACAATGGAAACAAAGAGATTGCTTCCTACAGAGATTTATCTGATACACTTTAAAGCAGGCAATTTCTCACTCAGACAAAAGCCTCAGTATGAAATCATTTCATTGGCTTTAACACGAAGTCCAAAGTTTAATTTGACTTGAACAGTATGGGCAACAATCATAAACAATAAATAGATCCTGTGACCAGAAATCAGTTTGATCCTGCAAACCTGTGGTTTGTGTTTTGTTGCAACATTGTATACTATTATTTGGTAAATAATTGATTTACAGGATAATTTAAGCATTTATCACAGCAAAACAGAAAACCAATTATACTATATTACATCAAACTTTTATTACTTTAAACTTGGCTATAGCTTGCACTGAGTTCTGATTCTGACTGACTTTGATCAAATAATGGCTTTCAAAGCAAAAATGATATTCGTTCCATTTATATTAGCCAAAAGACTTTTTTCTGCAGTGGTTAAAGTCTTTATTTCTTTTAGATATTGTAAAGGCTGTGAAAGAATAGTCTATTTCCAGGATTCTCACAATTCCAACTCGTCTTTAAATGCATTAACTCAATACCTAATTACAGCTGTTTGTGGATAACAAAATGCAGATCTTTCAGTCTTTGGAAATTCAAACAGTGCCATTATTTGCACAGTGTCACCTTTGCAGCTTTCCTTACAAATTATTTGAAAAGCAGAAAGTTTTCTTAATTTTCTTGTCAAAAAGACAACAAAAGTAACAAAGTCAGTCTTAAAAACACTGTTGCAGGTAGCACCATACTCAGTGAAAGTTATTGTGTACGGCGTTTTCCTGTAGGAATGGGAATTTCAATGTGTGATAGCAATGGACAGAAATCAGCAATTTTTACTAAATTAAATATATAAGGCTATCAATGAATTAATAACTAAAAAGAGGAAAAAAAGAGAAGAAAGAGATCTCAGGGCCTGAGAGGGGCAAATATAAAGCAAATAAGAAAAGGGAAGATTGGTCTGGTGATAGCTTATCAGACTCATCTGGGGAGCGTGATGACAGTTTTGCTAACTCGTTGGAATGCATTTTTGCTGGAATTACTATAGATTCAATTCATTTGTTTAACAATACCGACAAACTACATGTTCAAAAGTCATCAACTTATTCTATATTCTCAAAAGTTCAAGGGTTGGGGGAAACTTCAATTTTGCCCCTTTGTTGATATATTTTGTGATATAAGCACTGCCACGTCTTTTTTTTTTCCACACGACATAATGATAAAATGACCCAGTGTTAGAATGAATCTGAACCGTGCAGTAACAGAAGCTGTTGCCTGCAAATCCATTGCCTCGTGTATAAGAGGTAAAGAAAGATTTAGAATGAATGAAAGAAATATTTCTGAAAAAGAATAATGTGCCCAGTTATGGCAGCTGAATATTTTCTCAGATGTATGGATCATTCCTTGCTGTACAACTCCTGTGAGGAAACGGATAACCCCTTTAAATGAACTTTGTTTTCTTGTGAACACTAGTTGTATGTTCCTTTTGTTCCTGGCTCAAAAATCTTTTGGAGGGAAAATGCATGTTAAGAAGGGTACCATTTTATGAGTGTTAGTTCCAGAACAACATATAGTAAATTAAAACAAACCAAAACAAAACAAAAACAAACCAAGAAAATAAAAAGGAAAAGGTAAGAGAAAAGGGAAAAACATGTTGTGATATGTTTGTGGTCATATCCCTGAAGTGTACACAAATTGCTCTCCTTGTACAATTGCGCTCAGCATGTGCTTGACAGATAGAATGGATATTTTGCAGAAAAAGTAGCTAATTCATAGTGAAGTGTTGATGTATGTGGCCCAGACTACTGCTTATGAAATTAGTTATATTGGAAATCAAAATCAGACTAAATGAGACATGGAAAGTGAAGAAAACTCAGGGGACTGTATAGACCCTATTACTGGCATAGCTAGTTTCTTTCATCCACCCTTTAGTGCACTGTATTCCATTTTTCTCCCGAGGAAAATCAAATATGAACTACATATTCAAAACAGAGATCCAAAAGAGACTGTAAAAATCAGATGTACATTGCTTTGTGTGCATACACATTCAGATTCTATTCAATAACTGTGTTTCCCTGCAATCTCACCATAGAAATTTAAGACATAATTTGCCTTATAGTATAGCCCTCTGACTGAGTCTTGCTCACATTGACACAGATACTTAATAGCCTACACTATAATTAATCATATGGAAATTAGTAAAATATAAGCCTCTTGATATTTAGTTTCTTAAATATATATATATATACACATATAGCAGAGTATATCACTAATAAATTATTTTTGTTAATAATTCTATGAAAAAGTTCTTGTGTTGGTACTTTCCAGCATTTATTTCTGAAATACATTAAAATATATATTCCAAATTGTAGGTGATATTAACAGAGAATGCAACCATACAAGATCAAATCATCAAGAAATAAATATAAAACACAAACTCAGAAAATATACTTCTGCCCGCAAATGTTAGTTTTATGTACCTTCCATCCAGAAAGACCATCCCTACAGATAGCCACAAGCATTGATTGTTGACTACTTCAGAATACTTTGGATTAATTAATACAAGTCAGAGTTAATGAAATGAAATGTTTATGTGTTGGGTTTAAATCCATTTAGAAAAAAGCAACAAATTAAGTTTCACCTCTAAATTCATAACCAGACTGCAAGACATATAGTCCAGTTAATGTACCTTGTGCATGTTCCGTACTTCATTGTACAAAAAATGGACTACAAAATACAATACTACAAGACTACCATAGGCTTCTGCATTTTATGCAATTTAAATTTCTGTGTGCATCTGAAATCTGCAGCCACATATCAATTACAAGACTGTAAACACAGCCTTCAGGTAATGACAGAAATTATAGTTATATTAGTGCTCTACATGAAAAAAAGAAAGAAAAATACAGCTGCCATGTCTTCTGTATATACACAACTGCAGGTTGTGAACTCAAGAAGGAAATAACTGGCACATAGTTTACGTATACATGACAGATAAAGTCACTGCTTTTTTTCCCTGGTGTTTCTTGAATTTGTCAACATCACTTCATATTAATAGAACAACCTCAGTCAGTTTGCCCTTAACCATATCAGAAAAGAGATCTGGATGATTAAACTGAACAAAAAGGTCAGTGTGGATGATAAATAACTGAGGACAGATGGCTTGGGAACAGTCAGAAAGCAATTTAGAGGTTAATTCCTTAAGTTCTTATTCTCAGAAGCATGTTCCCATTTTATTCACAACGAGAAAGCATCTCATTGCACTGAACAGAAGGATGATCATAGATGATATTATATGTCAAATGAAGAATCCCTGCTACGTCTGCTGACCCAGGGAGCCTTTAAGCAGTACCACAGTGTCAGGAAAGCCAAGGAATCTGCAGATGATACAGGACCTTCCTTGCTCACATGCAGGTTAACTTCAGTGAACACACTTGGCTTCAGGGTTTGCTCTTAGCTGAAGAAGAAATCACTGACTTCAGCTTCAATAGTCAATCACTACCATTTAATCCTATCTCAGAATTCAGAAATGAGTTCCCAGGTTCAGCATGCTAGGTTAGAGTTAATAAAGACACAGGACTCCTTCTTCAGGAATATACAGAAAACAGAGCTACCTCTTTTCTTCTAAAACCATTCCTCAATCAGACACTCTTTTGTATCTGAGGGCTCTAAAACCACTACCACTGGCAATGCAGTGCCAGCTTCCAGTAATATTTACATTATTGCAAGATTAACTTCTAGTTAATCAGCTGTACAAATATAATTTACATGTATAGACTCTTTCCTGATTATTTTTATCAAGACATTTTGGAACTAGTTTAGCAATTAAATTCTGTTTCTTCGAAATCTCTTTCTCTAAAAGAAAGAAACATTTTTCTTGCATAACGTAAAATAGCAATGTCTGAAAAAGGAACTCTCCCTACCCCAATATTCACACAAACAGAGAAGTAGCATAACTTATTTAATTATTTAGAAAAATAATATACGATAAAGGAATTTCGTAGAATATGACCATGAAACAATTTTGTGAACATAAGATCAGTATTTTTGAAAGAGAGAAAAATAAAGATTTGTAAGAAATGTTTAGAGCATTTTATCTAATAGCAACCATCTGAATTACTCTTTAACCTTCATGAAGTATTGATTTGTATTTCACTAATGCACAAACAGAAGAGAGAATATTCAAGCAGCAATACATCCTAATGTGATTTAAGAACAAAATGCAAGGTAATTATATGGTTGAATGCGTAACACAGATCATTTAGTACCATCCATATGCATGCAATTATGATATCACCTTCATTAGAGATTAATTCTAAAATTTCCCAGTTGGTGAACTAGTTGCGCACCATTCGTGAATAGTGGAAGATCTTGGTTTATATCCTTCAACTTTCTGAAAACATCACTGTAATCCTGTGTCAGTCTTACCGAGTATACAAGTATGTTCAAGGTTGCTTTTTCCTTATTCATTAGGTTTGCAAGACTGTGAGCTTGTCTATGTGGGTTGTTTTTTGCTTCTAATATGTAAATCTAACTGTGTGCAAACACTGGGAAAAGAAGGATGCTTTAAAAAGGATGGCTCCTTCAGAAGTATTTCAAATGTATAAAAAAGGAAAGGGCTAGTTCTTCATTATTATTAATTTTCTTCACTGCATCAGAGCAAAATACCTTCTGAATGAGAACCTTTTTTTATTTCTTTAATGGGTTTTGGGTCACAGATTCAGAGAGCAAAGATGGAGCACAGAGTTTATTGAATATTCAGTATTTTTGTTGTTTTTCTGTTGCTGAAAGTAACCTTTGAGTTTCCCAGATGTCTGCATCACATATGCACTAAATAAGACCACTCTTGCATTTTACATACAAGACAATAAATTTGGGAGATAGCACCTTCCCTAAAAAGATCTAGTGGAACATCCTGGAATACATTTGCCACAAAACTTTTGATTGACAAAGCCCTGTTTATGCAGAGAAGCAGGTATTTCTCCACTGTGCCTCTTATGTAGTCTTCTGCTTTGTGAGAGGAAAGCATTTACTTCAAAGAAGTAGATAATTCTGGAGTATCTGAACACAGTGAAAGTACTAGCACTTCATAGCCCTAGGCCACAAAATGTACCTGATAATTCATATCATGTCTTTAACTGGCTTAGTTTTTCTTACCATTCTCCATTATTATATTTTAAGTAACAGTATACAAAACAAGAAACTTAAGGAGATACTTGACCTCAGGCACCAACAGTCTAGCAGGCAAAGTTCAAGGCGGAGGAACTTGCTGTTGAGAGTTCTCAGAAGATAGCTATTTTTGGTAAAACCTTCTCCATCTATGATTGTCTATAAATTAAAAGATAAAATTAAGTTTCAATTAAGATTCAAGTTTCAATACTAATGTTCCCTGGTCTTTTTATTGTGTTAATTATTCTTCTGGCTATTTTATGAACTCTAAAATGCCTCAAAACATTTTGTGTCTTTAATCATGTTTTTTTTCTTTCTCTGCATTTTGGACTAACTTGGTTTTCTGTTTTTTCCCTTATTACTATACGAGTCTTTTCAAACAGTTTCAGTACTGAAACTAAAATGAAATGCTCTCTAATGGCAGAAACTCCTATATGTCTATTTATTGTCTATAAATAGACAATAAAAAGCTGCTTTTGGCTATTATAGATGTGATCATTCTGCAGTAACATTAAGGAAGCTTTTGTCCTACTCTTTATAACAAGTTTTTATGCTATATTTATCACTGCATAGCACTCATACTTGAGACTAAATGTTCATATATGTTCCAGGCTGATGCAGCTTAAGAAATATTTCCATTAGAGCTACTCATGTTCTATGAAATTCTCAGATTGTTTCCTATAGCTAAAGTTATTTAGTGTGTTAAGGAGAGTTTCGGCTAAATGGAACTGCTGCAGTACAAATTGTTTTTAAAACAGGAAAATGCATACTTTTCCCCCAAGTTTTGTTGAGAAAGCTTGAGCCATGTAAAAGGTAAAAAGTCGTGACTGAACAGAGACTGGGGAGGTTTAATTTGTTCTATCAGGCACTGTAAATTCTGTAGTTTAAACAAATAGTGATTGAAAGAAAATCCACATTATTTTCTGAACAGCAGTAAGGAAATGACTGGATTTTCAGCTTACTAGCCAAGCAAAAACACATTATAGATCTATCCAAAAGTGTCTGCATTTTCTCATACAAATTAAAATCCAGGAATAAAATGTACTGCTTGCATATGTTTTGTCTTCAAAGGCAATTTGCATTTAGTGAATTTTTGCATTTCCATTAAAAGTACTTAGAAATAAGGAAGGGAAAATATATATTTCTTCAGTGTTAGAAAGGCTTTTCTTTTAGTTGTAAATTACAGTAAAGCATACCAAATTAGCTGATTGTGAGTTTAATTTTTTTTTCTTCTAAAATATGTTTGCCCTTCAGCTCCACAGATAGCAAAACATTCTAAAGGAAGTCTCTCTTTTTACTCAATGGGCTCTGCACAGTAAACTACAAGCTGTTTGACCAAGCCACCGGATTGTTTCTGGGCATACTTAAGATGTCATCAACCAAAGCAAATGTTAATGGGGAGAGTACTGGTAGAAATAATCTACCTTCATAAATTATCATTTTTTAATTGATTGTAAAAATATATTCCTATTTAATACTCATGAGTATTCAGCCTTATTGTTTTCTGTGTTTCCTAAATTAAAAAAGCAACATAAAACTCAAATGGCTAACAACAGAGCATTCAGACTAGAGAAAGATGTGACGCTTTAGGAAGAGTTAGTCTATTCTTGTCTGAAATGAGATAAAGATTTTCTGATGATCAGCAAGTAGAAAAATAGTTAACAGGTAGACAGAACTACATAAAATCATAGAATTATAGTTGGAAACTATAACCACCACCATACTTGTAAAAGTGGAAAAATATTGCCACTGCTTTTCATTGTTTAAGATGATTCTGGCTTTAAATTTTATACTATAAAAGGAAACTATGACTAAAAAAAATTGCATGAACATAAAACTTGCAAAAAGCTTTGCTACTTCTTATTTGGACTGATAATTTCTTATTTGGTTCAATCAAAAAATATTCATTCATAATTAAAGTCATCTTTTACTGCATCTTTTAGGAGCTGGAATACGTTATTGCTAAAGCAAATTTCACTAACAGCTGTAATGTAAATATGTGAAGTAAATGATATACCAAATAGTTTAACTCTTAATTTATTTCCTCTTGAAAGACAGAAGTAGAGTTATAAGTCTCCTATATCAAAGATGAGGGGTTGAGGACTATTAGTTGAAAAAGAAAACAAAATGAACGGAAGCAAGGTATCATCCATATTTAAAATACAAAAAAAAATCTGTATTTAAAATTAAAAAATAAAATAAGATATAAAGGCAATAAACAAAAAATGATGCAAACTAAATCTTTCCAGTGTTTATTTTGAGTTTGTAATGTATATATTTTAATCTTATGTCTCACCTGAAAAGTGATGAAAAGTGACATCACATTTTTAATGACTAGGAATTAATACACCACAATATATGTTATATAATTAATATTTCCAGAAGGATTAACATTAATGTTTAAGTGTATCAATTTAAGACACATCTGATTGCAGTCTGAAAATGTTGATGAGTATTATAATAAAAGAAGTGAGCTGTTTCTAGTTTTTAATGAGTGAAATAATTTCTTTGAGAGAAAGAATTGGTTTATAGCGCTTTTAGCTGCTTTTTTTGTTTGTTTGTTTGTTAATTAGAGAAGATTGTAAATGGTAAAAGTTTAAGATGATTTTCTACTTGCATTTAATGGCCACTGAGTCCATTGATTTTACCATGTTCAATTTTTCCATATATTTCAATGGGCACTAGTAAGTAGTATTAAGTAGCATTAAATGGCTATAGCTATTTTAATGGCTAAAGTTATTTTAAATTCCACATTTTATTGTAGAGGTCATCCCTATAGGCATAGGGAGGCAACAGAACAAGTATGTTGCTGTATAAGCATATGTAACATGGTGCATATATAAGTGGAAGCAGGAGGTGAAAATTGCAAACATTAGATGAGTTTAAGTATGATGCATCTTACTGAAAAAGTATGCATAGGTAACCTTAAACATATCAGGATGTAGATTAGAAGTAATAGTCTAAAAATGCTTCAAAACAATAGTTCATTTGCTGACTTAAATGCAGGAACACACTAAACATAAATCATCATAAATAATATTTTCCACATGCAGATCCCCGTCATGCATTTTTCAATGATGACCTTGTTCATGCTATGATAGAAATTCTGTCTTATTTTCCAGACAGATGGAAACATACTTTAATAAAGAAACATGACCCATTGCTGACTATGGTTATAAAACTATGATTTCTCTTGCTTTTATGTTCTATTCAAGGAGATTGCTAGTTGCGAAATGATGCCATAAAACAGCCATGTCCTTGGTTTCAGTTTATGAATATTAAATACTTGTAATTTAGTTTTAATTATGACTCCTAGAAATTCAGATCACAAGAAAAATCCCTTAGAATGACATATTCTGAATAAATATATTAGTGTTAATGAATTTGCTTTAGCACAAATCTACATATCAGTTTCTGATTTTCAAGCGTATGGATTCAATTATGATCACCTTGCCTAACTTTAACATGAATTGTACTGGATTTATTCTGTTGTTCTAATACACTGTGTTGTAAAATTCAAGGAATAAAAATGCCTAAGCATTTAAAATCAGATGCATATATGAAGTGAGAAATCATGAACATATCGGCATCATTCATTTTACATTTGTGAAGAAGACTTTGAAACAGAATTTTCCTTCCAGATGAAAACCTGTTATTGATTAAGACACAGGCACAATTTCACATACAGGAACAAAATCAAAGAAAAAAAAAAGAAGAAAACGAAAGAAAAACAGGGCAGAGATCTTCTGTTTAGATTAGTTTACTTTTCCAATGACTTTCCCAGCAGAATGTAATTAAAGTGTCATTTTCCTCAGAGAACAGAAGGATGTTAAATTTCACTGAAGGGAGAGGTCTGATGATAGTCAACATCCATAAGCACTCGTAAACAAATAAATGTAGCATGTGACTTCCACTATGTAGCTTACATTAATACAATTCATCTCAACAAACATCAGTACCTTGCAATGCATAGCAGAAACATGGACTAGACAAGCATAAATAAATAAGAATTATGGCTCTCCTGAAAGAGTAAAAAGTTTTCCCTAGATTTTGACAGTTTCTCTGACACAAACAGAATTTGAGTGGCTAAAGAGCAATGTCTGTTTAAATATAAGGCAAGGGTGATCTGAGTATACTTGTGGATCAGATTTAATAGCTTGCACAGCGGCAGTTCAGACTTTCATCTTTAAAGCTCTAAGTTATTAAAACTTCTTTCCCTTACGGATTCACCTAAATGTGGTTCATTTGGTTAAATGATTTCTTTTTCATAACCTGAAGAGTTAATTCAGTTTGTTTTCAAAATGCTTTCAAGAAAGTTTAATGTTGCCAAAAAGCCTCAATACTAATGTAGTGCAAAATCACATCCATGCTACTGTTACTCTGCAATACGATCAGAATACATTTATCATAGAATTTTGGCCAGAACACAGTATTTCTGACAATGATAGTTTATCAAAAACTACACCAGAATAGCTTTGTATGAGAAAGTTGTTAAAACAGAATATCAGTATCTCATGACAACGAAGTTAACCTGCCTAGATCACTCTTCCACTTTGACCTGTTGAGTGCCCATTGAAATACTTCTGCTCCTTCACCCACCAAAACCTTCCCTTCCAAGTTGAAATCTAGTTGCATGAAAGGTGGTTCTGCAAGTCTAGCTCTAGACTGCTGCACTGAATGATGAATCACTATAGAGAATTAAGTTTTGCCATAATAAACTTCACTTGCATTACACCAATATACAGACTGCATGTTGACCAATATAATGTCAATATACACTGATTATTCATATTTGCTTCTTGTTGTTTTTCTCCATGCATTGATGGAGATAGTCACATACCAGAAGGACATGATGTGTTTCCCAAAGTAGTATTAAATCATGGAACATCTCTCACCTTCTTCCAACTTACAGCTGCATCCCACATCTCGGGGGATGCATATCTCCATCCCTGTGCCAAGTATGTAAGTGTCCCTTCTTGAGCAGGGTGGGTTAGATTAAATAATCTCTAGAGGTCCCTTTTGATCTCAGCCATTCTGTGATTCTGTCATCTCACTACTGTCTCAGGTATCTAGGCAATTACAACCAAAGTGAAGCTTAAAAAAAACCCCTTAAAATTAGCCAAGGCAACAAAACACTAAAACATTATATTTCTACACAATAATTTAAGCCAATCTTTAGTTTTTTAAATTGGAATTGAAAGGTTACACAAAAATCTTAGAAGAACAGTCATTTTAAAGGAATTTAATTAACACAAAACGATAGCAACTTTCACTAAATGCATTTTTAAAATCTTACTGCTAAGACACTGACCTTTTATTTTGCAAGAAATTTTTTCTCGCATCAATTACGAATAATAGCCGCTTGTATCTGAAATGAGAAAAAGAGCATTTTGTTAAAATGATTTTTTAACATTTCTTTCTTTAAAAGTTTCAGCAATTAAACAGAACTAAAATAATTTAAAAATGAAAATAGTGGCTTAGTAACAAAAGTATGTAATTAAATTATGCCCAAGGGGCATAAATACCAGCAGACATTTACATGTCTTATGTCCTAGAAAGCAAGGCTTCCACATTCTGTTGGTGAAAAAAGAATGGCAGAAAGAATCAGTATAGACTTCATAAATAAAATAGTTCTATAATACTAAGAATATAGGAAAGCATTAATATGCCATTTTCTCATCCTGTAGAATTTCATTTTGCTATGCAAATAATTTATGCATTTTGGTTAGGCGTCATAAACATAGTATTATAAGGTTAGCAATTTCATTCTACTGATCTATGCATCTTTCAGTCAAGCATCATACTGTACAAGAGAATGTGAAAGCCAGATATGTGAAAGCCACATAATGCAATTCAAAATCTGTGATCATTACTTCTGGACCTGAATTGTATGCAAGGACTGGCTTCCTATTACAACTACCTTAATTCTCTATTTCCACCTTAAGGGATAAATAAGAAGTGGAGAACAATAAGATATGAAATAAAAACAGGGAATAAACCTCAAGACCTATTTGTTGCAACTTCCACAGAAATAGCTGTCAGAGCTACTGCATGGATGACAAAAAAAGGGACAGTTCTGTGACACAGTATGACTTTTAACTATCACTCTTACAATGACCACCTTCATAATTATCCTTTTATTATTTATTTATTATTTATTTTTAATTACCCATATAAAACTGCCCTCAAAAGCTCTTCCTGGTTGCACAATGCATCTAAAGTACCCTGTATTCCAATAATTCCTGTAGGAAGACTACGTTCAGCTAAACCTATCTTACACTGCAGTTTCCTGACAGATGCTCAAACCACAGTTATTCTCAAGGTCAGGTTAATGTCAGCTTCAAGCACTGAAAAATGTACCATATCTGATCGAAGAACTTATTTCATTACATTGTTCTCAGCTCTAGAGGTTTATTGCTGTAGTGCAGACACTCACTTCCCCCAAATCACTTATCCATTACTGTAACTATTTCAGAACTGCAATCTCTTTGAATTCAAAGGCACAAGATACCTTTTTCTGAAATACATTATTTCTTCACCCAGACTTTTTTCAGTTAATATTACCAAAAAAGGAACTTCTAAATGCATTCAGTCAAATTATTGTGCCATTTTGAAAGCAAACGTTTGCTTTTAATTTATTAGCACATGCTGGTGTAAAAATGAAAGAGGAAAAAGAAATCAATAGTTAGAAATATTTACACATTTTTCCTAAGTATGTTAGGTATTCAGGTATTGTCATTGTTAAAGCTGCTCTGAACTGCTGTCAGTATGTTGAATATTTGCAGCTTATGAATAAAATCTTGAATATCTCTATATTAATGGGGCTAATATTGCCAGGCAGCATCATTCAGTAGCATAATTTAAGGTTGTTTTTACTGATATAGCTATTTAGAATGTGAACATGCCTCACAAACAGAAGTTTTATTACTGAAATAAATAAAACCATTATTTTAATTGTACCATCCTTTTATTCAGCTGATTTGCAATTCATTTTGGAAAAACTTTGACCATAGCAAAAATATAATGTCCAATTTGGGTCAATGTGTTATGTCCGTTTGGTAGTAAATATTGTCAACGTTTTAGTTTGGCAATTATTTCACTTAGTCTCAGAAACATACCTCTCAAAAATGATAGAGATAAGGAAATCCCCAGATTGCTTCCATGCTCAGAATCAACTTAATAACATGATTTGTGATACATCAGATTCTAAGTCAAGCTAAAAAACCTGCTAGAATCATTGTATGAAATTACATATAATCAGCTCTTTGGCACTGCAGGTGCTGATGACATTGGCCCCACTTCTTTCTCTTCAGTTCTTTTAAACTGGTAGTCGGGTTGTTCTTTTCTTAATTCTCCCCTGCCTCCCACAAAGACTGGCTCAAAATGTCCAAGTCATTGAGATGAAAGCAGGAATGACCAGATAACTGTTTTAGTGACTAGGCAGGATTAGGCCTTTCCTGTGGGCAACTCATTGCACAGGCCTGTGAGCTGTCCAAATGACACTGGTCTATAGAAATCTAGCAAAGAATATACAAGTAAGAGAAAGAAATGCCATTTTGAAGAGTTGTGGTGCATCTGATGAATTTTGCTTTCTAAAAAGATTATTTTCTCCAACAGATAGCAACAAAAGAGAAACATCAAGCACAGCAACGGTTATCCCATGTGATGGAGTAATCAACACAGCTGAAATAAGTTACAACTAGCTAAATTATTTCTTTTCTCAAGGCTTGTGACTAAACCTTATTAAAACTCATATTGCTTGAATATGGCTCAGAATTAGAGGCCAAGATAAAGTCCATTTCAACATGCAGTTCAGAATCTCCTAGCCAAGTGATGATGCTTAACGTGCTCCATAATGATCTATACTTTGGCTCTGAAACATGAGAAAATGTATTAAAATCATTCTTTTTTTGATAAATAAGTGAAGCAATTTTTACTTTTCTATTTAAACATCTCCAACATTTGTGATTTATGCAGAGAACAGCTAGCAAAAGATTTCTGTATCACTGCCAATGTATTAGCTGATGCAAAAACAAGAGAGAAGAAAAGAGTTCCCAAACAAAAGACCTTTGAATAAAATAAATAAAAAGAGAAAAAAAGAAAAAGTGCAATAAATATGGAAAGAGAAATTGTTGTAGCACATGGATAGAAATGTATAAATTCAATGTTCGCTTCAAAGAACTTTTCTGTTCTTCCACTCTCCTAATTATGAAAAAACAGCATTAAAAGAAAATGTTTACAAACTGTAACAATGCTGTATACTTGTAAAATCCTGGTTATTACACATATGACACATATAATCAAAGTACAGACTGTGAAATGTTGCATTTTGAAAGCCGTAGTGGTAGTGGTGGTGGTGGGAGGGGAAGGACATATCAAATTGGTATTGGATTCACAAACAGTCCGTGGACCGTAGGTGCAATCGCCCTCCTAGGAGCGAATCGAGTTCCCAAATAGTGTGATCAACTTATAAGCTCAACTCTGGTAGTGTTGGATTCACAAACAGTCTGTTAACTGTAGGTCCAATCGCCTTCACCCAAACAAGTCATCCAGTTCACAGACAGTATGATTTATTCAAATGCAACATTTACAAAGCAGGTTTCAGATGTCAATACAGGAAATTCTCTACTACAGTGTGGAGTTTTTAGTACAAATGATGTACAAATGTGCAATCATCACTCACCCCAGAAGATGGGAGAGGGCTCTCAGTCTCGAGTCTCCTCAGGCGGCATTCCAGTCCAAGGAGAGGAAAGGGGGATCAGCCCGTCAACTAACCCAGGAGTTACGATGGATTCTTTCCTCCTCACTCCTTAGTCTCCTCAAGCAGCGTCCCAAACCGAGGGGAGGGAAGGGGGCTCAGCCTGTCGACTGACCCAGGAGTTATGATGGATTCTTCCCCCCGCTTTTCATCCTTACTTCACCTTTTATGCTTTTCTTTACATTCAGGTGGAGCTTGAGTGAATAGAGTCATACTTAATATTGTCATTGATTGGTGAAAAAGTTTCTCACTTTCCTTTAAAGGTAGAGTCAATCGGATATCTAGAGCACATGCTCAGTGAGGAGTGGTCGTCCTGGGAGGCGGGTAACTTTTGGGATGGAGGTGTGGTTTTCACATTATAATGAGCAAAGTTCAAGCAAAGTTGATCCAAAAGGAGTGATTTGCCACCCTTGCTGGCTCAGCACCAGACATGTTATCCTGTATCTCCCATGGGACAGCAGCCCAGCACAGGGAGTGCAACAGAGTTTGGCCGCGGTGCCTTCACTATGCTCCATCCTCCATTACTCCCCTTTGCTGCTGCGAGGAGGGCAGATTGTGCTGCCCAGGGAGCCGTGGAGGAGCAGAGTCCGTGCGTACCAACCATCCTGGAAGTGGCAACTGTGTTATCACCCCAAGCAAGCTCTGTAATGCCAAAACTTCTGCTAGGCCCTAGTTTTCCTCTCAGTTTCTGCTTTCAAACAATTCTTCCACACAGACATGACTTCAAGCATAGCTTTAAACAAGCTATTTGAATTAGCAGACATATCTTCTTTCTAAATTATTTGTAATCCCAAATTTATTTAATTCCAGATTTTTGACAATCTGAAATAACATTTTGATTTTCTCTACCATCTGTTTGTTATTTAATACAGTATTCACATTCACATTCTAGGATTCACCTAACATCGTAAGGCTAATAAACAAAATATATTTTTACAATTGATTTTACGCTGTTCTTTGCATATAGCCAGTGTAAGAAAATAAAAAGGCACTCAGCCAAAGATTGTTCTGTGTGTAAATGAACTGAAGGAAGTCAAACTGGGTTGTTGATTTGTTTTTTCTTTTTAATGTAATCTCTTAGAGAGAGCTCATCTAATGAGTCAGAGAACTTAGTCATGTCTCTGATGCCAAGATTTCTTCAAAGAAGAGGGATCCAACAAAAAGGCCTTTGGCTAAATTGAGTTTTTGGGTTGCAGACTGTTTGCTGTTGCTGTTTTCAGTCTGAACTTTGCAAATCTTGCCTTGAGCAGCAGTTTGCAATTCCCATAAACAGTCTGTGACTGTGCTTACAGTGCAGCCTTTCCAGGAAACACAGAGTGTGTGGAGGGGGAGGTCAGGAAAGATTGACTGTGCTTACAAGTAGGTTTTGGTCATTGAGTTTCCTGGGATTTAATATTTTAACTATGATTAACTATGTTCTCGTCATCTTGTTGTTTTTATAAAGAAGAAATCTGTTTAACATTCTCATTGCCTGAGGGTAGAATTTTAAAGATAAGCATCCATTCTGCATTGACAGTGTATGGAAACAGAAAAAGAAAAAAAGCACAATCAGAAAATGGAAGTATATACATCTACTTAAAACATCACTCCTCATAATCATGACCAAACCTCCCTGAAAAATTCATATATGTTCTTAATGATCACATGTGAGGAGTCATAATTTGACTTGAAACCATAAATTGATGAGTTGTGATAGAAGTGAAGATTTTAAAATATGTTTCTGAATAAGCCACTCCCAAGAAATGCAAAAGTAGTCACATGAAACCAGTGATCTAAACCTAACAGGTTAGTTTGTAAAGAGTCCAGATCCTCTGGATGCTTTCAAAAGTCAAAAGACTTTGTACATATAATAAGATCAGATTTTATGCCTTTCTACCTATGCAGTCCTGAAGAAATCAGGAAATAAGTAGCACTTTATAAGTCACAGCTTATTGTTAATGAAAGATAAACTACAAATATGTCTGATCTACTAGAGTAGCTCATTGTGAGCATTTTGCTATACAAAGACAGACAAAGCACAGCACATCTCCAGCCCCAAACACTTGTCTGCAGCCTCCTGGGTCTCATAAAAATCTGACAGATGGGAAGCCCTGAGGAGGAGAATAAATAAGGAGACAAGTGTTTACATTTTCCTCATCTTCCCTAGCATAGCACATAAGCAGTAGAAAGTCAGGTTCATTCTGTAATATATATATGAGCAGTACTATGCAATATAACCTTGGCAAAGAATAGGAAATTAGACTATCATATCACCAGTTTGATCTTTGAGTTCTAGAAAGGATTTGAATACCTCACTCTCTGTCCCTGATCATTATCAAAACAATAGCTGAAGATGAAAACTAATTTCCTCAATCCCAAATCCAAGCGGTTTCTGAACTTGTAAGTACTCTTTTGCAGTTAACTGGAGTATGATTTAATCTTTATGCTCTGTTAAACAGTGAACAAATCTTCATTTTTTAAGGAGGCTTTTGCATCAACAAAGATATCAAAAAGATTGAACTGCATGATTGGAACGCAATGAACAGAATTGCATCAGGACTTTTCTGGTGAATTATGTTAAATTGTTCGCAGGTAAAATGATGTCATTATATTAAAAAATCCATTCATACTTAGGTTTGTATTTAATATGTTCTAATATTATCAAATTTTGTCTATAATGCATATTTGCTGTATATATTTTTTCATGCAATATCAGCTGCACATATAAAATGGCAATTCCATAGGTATAGAGTATTGTGATAATTTTGCTTTATGGCATAATTTTAGTTGTCTTTTCTCAATAAATCTTATTTTGGTATTCAAAGTCGAGGAACATTAATTACTTATTACCAATATTAGCTTTAAATGAAGAATACATTATGCAGAACTGTTACTATCACCTTCCACTTGATTTGTTTCATTATATCAGTTTAATTTATTTTAGAATTCTGTCAAAAATGAAACTAAGTATTTAGGAAGGAAGATGCTTATTAAAACCCTGATAGTGGGAGCCTTTGAGACTGATATTTATTCAAATTTTGAAATAAATTATCTGAAACAGTACTGACACTTGAAAGGAATGCAACTATTTCTCTTTCCTTTTTGAAGAGCTACTTGTACAGTACAAACAAAATGTTTTGAAGATGCATGACAGCTAAGTTCTACAATCACGGTGCATGGTCAATACACATGTCAATGTACATCAGTTACTTCAATTATTTCAGTTTGGGTACTCCAGAATACTCACAAGGCCATTACCATGTATTTCTTCCTAGTGAGGGCAATAAGTTGCTTCAATAGCAGTAATTCTTTCTGTGTATAATGATGATAGTCTCATACAAAAAACTTAGACAAACATACAGAAGTGGCTAGACACTTAAGTGAAACTCTTCCAGGGTTCCTTTTCTGGTATCATTGAAAAAACACACCTTCGCTTTTCAAAAACTTGAAAAACTCTACAAGTCAGAGCACTAAAATCAAGTCAGATTGCACAGCCCACCGGGATCTGAAAAGCTCACTGAATAGAGCCATTGCCTGCAAAACATGAGTGCTTGCAAAATAGAAAAGCAGAGGTGTGACATATCAACTAGTATCGGTCTACTTGAGCCAATGCATTTGAATAAACATCAATTAGAGCATCACCACAGCCCTCAGGAAGGAATAAGTGAATGTCAGTAGTCATGTAAAGAAGTATGTTCATATATCCCCCTCCATACACATTTGTGCATCCTAGTCCTTATTACCACCCTCTTCCAAAACTTAACGTTTCCTCTAATCTTTAGCTGCTCATGCAATAGTTCTTCAAACTTTCTAAACTCAACATGAGAAAACCAGTAAAGTGCAGGGGAAAACAAAAAAGTGGTAAGGAGCACATGACCGCAGTTATGTCATAAACCATTTTTATTACAGCAAGAAAAGGATTTAAACACAGGAAGAGACAAGGCCGGTGAGGGACTGAGTCCTCAGCAAAAGTCACTCAAATTTGGGACTAAAAGGCAAAGATTTTATCCCATTAGAGAGAAATCTAAGCCCAGGATTTTTTAACTATTAGAGCATAATAAAGACTCAGGTTGTATGATTGTTTTGTGATTATGTTGCTCCCTTTTCAAAGGAAAAAAAATATGCTATGCCAGGGACCCTTGATCCAGCAGAAGGGAGAATTTTATGCACCTCATACTTCTCATCGTGCTGTAACCTCACACCAGACCAACAAAGGCTACATTATTTTACCTGAACAGTCTGATCTTGAATGTAATTTCTTTAAGTGACACTAATACCACTATTATGGGCTATGGTGATGAAAGAGGAGATTCTGCCAGCAGTCCTGGAAGACGCAGTTCCAGGGATTTCAGTGTGGGAAGTTAGAGTAATTTTATCTTGCTCCTCACTGCACTTGCCTTTGAAAAAACAGTAGTTTTTCCACTCAGAGAGGAAAAGCTCAAAAGCTATAGTGCCTGCTAGACCATCTCTAACTTCCCAGACAGGCAGCTGTAAAGATATTGATTCCCAGCCATTAACATTTCCAAATTGAAAAGTAATCCCAGTCCCAAAGGTGTATGTGTGTGGGGTACTGTTTTTTTAAAATCAGAAATTGTGATGTTTCTCAGGCCATCTGTCCTCTCACACTCTTTGTCCAGCAATTATATGGTTAGATTCATATCATAACAGCATTAACCAAAGCTAAAATCTTTTGGAGGCACCCGTTGTAGGCACCTGCTCTGGAGGTTAAAAAGAAAACAAACAAACAAACAAAAGAGCAACACGTAGCTTGACTTTCAGAGCCTATGGTTTGATATAAAAATGAACAGCTACGGCAGAGGGGAGGAGAAATCGTGCAAATTGTGCAATTCTGGACTGCAGTCATTTGGAGACAATAAATGTGAACCCCCACTGTGACATTTTTATCGAGTCACATCTTTAGGGTAGAACCACGCTTTAAGAACCACTTCTGAATGATATAACCGATAATCACATCATGCTAGATTGAGCCAGAATATAAGTGCCATGCTGGCAGCACTACGATTGCATTGCTGCTGCTCTTACCTAGCTAGCAGATGTCATTTTATGTCAGCAGGAGATTTTTCCACATCCTCTGGCCTATTTACTAGTTCCAATTTGCATGTTGCCACTGGGCAAGGCATTCACAAATATTTGATGAGCTCTCATTGATAGGCTGCTGAATCTGTGATTTCTCTGTCATTTGAGCTTAGTATTGATTCAGCTGGGGTCTGGTCAGATGTGAAAGTACTGCGTTATAAAAAAACATTTATTAAAAAAATGCATTAAAACAAAGATGACAATGGAAGTCTGAGTGGCTCTTATTTCTTGTTTCCATATCAAACTACACTTATGGACTACAGAATCACCTCTTTGGCTGTTTACTGGAAATCTAAATGTCAGCATATATTCAGGAGCCAATGTTATTAAAGTTTATTTTATACTTGCACAAAACATCACTAAGTTGGTATCTCTTTTCTCAGCACGCAAACGTCTGATACTTCTTCCTTTTTCAGCAGGCACTGGCTACTGTAATACTATTTGCTGAGATATTAAACATCTTTCTGCTTCTGTATTGGCTCATTCAATGCACAGCTGCTCAGCTTTTGACAAAAAAAAAAAAAGAAAAAAGAAAGAAAAAAAAAATGAACAATACCCCCGGAACTACTGTAACATCTGTTCCCTGATTGTCAGTTCATCATAGGATTGATTTTAGCTGCAGGCAGTTCTTCTCAGTTGCACTCTGCTGAGCTGTCTGCATGAGGTGCTGCTTACTATGTCTTTTAGCCATGCTGTTATCTACGGAGTACAACATCCTCTTTACACTGACTACAAGAAATCTGAGACTGCACCATCACAGTGAGACATAATACATAAAAGTAACTTATACGTAGACATAAGAAAGCTGTTTATACGTCGCTAAGATTTTATTTCTGCTAGCACTTGCTGTGCGTTCATTTGCTTTAGCTGGTCATTGTGGATATGGGCCTGATTTATTGTCTCTTCATGGTCATACTTCCCCGATTTTTGTTGTCTTTTTAGTTGTTGTTATTGGTTTTATTTTAACCAGTCTTCAAGTATTTGTTGGGGTTTATTGAGCCCAAGAATTTCGAGACACAAAGATTAAAAAAAAAAAATCACTTTTCCTCCTTCCTTCCAAGGACTTGTTTTCCACTGCTACCTTCTCATTTTTATCCCTTGCCTTCCAGCTGTTTGGTCTTCAGGAACCTTTTGAACCTTTCTTCCAAAAAGGTTGTTCCTTTTTATTTTTCTTGCATGTGTGTGCATTGGATACAAATACGAACACTTAGTTAAGAACAAAATACAAATAATTTATGCTTTGAATTTATTTACATAGCTATTGAGAAAAAAAAAAAAAAAAGACACTCACGTTGCAAATACACTGTGGTTGTAGTAATTCCTCCTGTCTCCCAAAGACCTCTCCTTCATGTTGAAACTTACTGAGATCCAGTGGACAATAAATCTCCTTGTCAGGGGTTCGTCTCATGCCCAAAGTACACTTGCAACAGTATAAATCCCACAGGAATTATGTGAGACTATGAAGCTGATAAATCCTAGACCAGGGAAAGCTGAATTTTGGGGCTTTCTGCCTTATGGCACCATTCCTACTTCAAATGCCTCAATATCTGGGCATTTCCATAAGCAAGGAAGATTATACAGTTCAGAGGGATGTTATTAGTTTCAGGCCGCATTATGAACATAAAGGTAAGGAAGGAAAAGTAGTTTTGAAAGAATGTGTCATACAAGCATGCCACCTAAAAGGGCCAATTAAGAGACCAATTTTTCACCCTGATTCCAATCAGAGTTATAATTTGGAATATTTGAAATATTCCTGCTACCTGTCAAGCGAATCTGTTGATTGCACTGTGTGCTTGTGGAGGATTCAAAAGGAGATGTCGACATTCTTATTTGCATTTTGTCATTTTGTCTTTTTTTTTTTTGTCAAATAATTTTCAAATGTCTTCTCTATTGTGAGAAATGTCCTTTCTATTTTTTTTTTAAAGCTTACTCCTGCAGGCAGAAGGTACTTGCTTTTACAAAGTTTTTGACACGGAAAATACTTCCTAGTGTATATATTCTGAATATTTTAGAGATATTTTGTTCATTTACTTCCAGTATTTTGATAAACACTTTTAAGAAGGCTACTAGATAAGTATCTGCTGTGTAAGACTCATAATATTTGATTCACTTTGGCAGGTTTGAACTTCTTCCTGTCTTTTTTATTAATTTTTTAACCTGATTTCAGCAGAAGCAACCCATTTTCATCGTCAGCCTCTCTGTGACTCATTGATTACATTTTTTTTCCATTGAAAGAAATGTGAATTTTAGTTGAGTGATTTTCTGATAATAGACTCATTATATACTATCAGCAAGCTGTTGGGAGTGAGTAAGGGTTTAGTAGAATTAAATTTCCAAAGTCTAATAGGTAGAAGAGCTACTGTGATAATTTCAAAGAAAAGATAATGTATATACTTGCAGCCTTCCTTGACTATTTTGTTAAAACTCTAATTGCCATGTGATTTACTTGTGTTTTCTTTTGCACTCTTAAGTCAACAGTAAATATTCTGTCATCTGGAATCAGTAGGAGTATGAGTACAAAACTAATTATGTTGGCCAATAAAATTATGAAGATACTCAGACCCTTGGAGCATCAGTCTTCTCCAGAATTGGTTCTGATTTATTTTCCCAGCTTTAAGAGCCTTATAGTTGGAAATTATGCCCAACTGTACAATGCAGTTGTCCAATTTTAAAAAGGAAGAGGGCTCTCTTGCTAGATCTAAGAATGTGGATGTACACAGAACCTTATGAGGGCTTGCGCTTGCAAAACCTAATGAAGCTTAATCTGAACATTTACTGTTCAGCTCTGTTACAATATATTTTGTCTTTTAATTCTTTTGTCCTCTAAAAGTAATAGTTGCTATTTGGAAGCTGGTAAATCACTCATTAATTCTGCTTTGAAATCAAATCAAAATAAATTATCAAGGAACTCAATTGAGCTACAACAGCACAATCAGAATTGATGGCTTGAGATTTCTACTGTTAAGTCCAAAAATAAATGAATATTGAAGAGATCAAGAATGGTATGACTGATGTGAAGGGCCTGGACTGAAGTCTGGCCTTTGGCCATGCATCTTGTGGAGGAGGTACACTTGCAAGGCTCACAGCTAACAGCTGACATGCAACAGGAGCAAGGTGTATTTCAGACAAGCGTTCTGATTCTCTGAGAACAAAGAATCGTGTTTGTCTGAGAACAGACGATTTGGTTTGAGTTGAAAAACTTTCCTGGAAACAAAACACAGTCAACATTGCCATTCACTGAAAGGGCAATAACAGAATGGGAAATTCCAGAAAAGACACATGCTGTGTCTTACTGTGGTTTTCTTCTAGGAAGTATAAATCAGGATAGTTCATCTGTTAGTGGATATTGTACTAAACGGTCTGAGAACTCACAGAATAACAGAATGGTTGAGGTTGGAAGGGACCTCTAGAGATCATCTAGTCCACTCCTCCTGCTCCAGCAGGGTCACCTAGAGCACATGGCACAGGGTGGCATCCAGGCAGGTTTGGAAGATCTCCAGAGAAGGAGACTCCACGACTGCTCTGGGCAGCCTGTCCCAGTGCTCTGTCACCCTCACAGTAAAGAGGTTCTTCCTCACATGGAGCTAAAATTTCCTATGTTTCAACTTGCACCTGCTACCCCTCGTCCTGTCACCAGCCACCACAGAGAAGAGGCCCCACCCTGGCCCCATCCTCCCTACATTCACCCCTCAGCTACTTGAACATGTTGATCATTCAGCGGTGCAGAGTCTAGTTGGAGGCCTGTGGCTAGTGGGGTCCCCCAGGGGTCAGTCCTTGGTCCAGTCCTGTTCAATTTATTCATCAATGACCTGGATGAAGGCACAGAGTGCTCCCTCAGCAAGTTTGCTGATGACACGAAACTGGGAGGAGTAGCCGATACCCCAGAAGGCTGCGCTGCCATCCAGAGGGACCTGGACAGACTGGACAACTGGGCGGTGAAAAACCTCATGCAATTCAACAAGGCCAAGTGCAAGGTCCTGCACCTGGGGAGGAATAACCCCAGACACCAGTACAGGCTGGGGACCGACCTTCTGGAGAGCAGCTCTGCAGAGAAAGACCTGGGTGTCATGGTGGATGATAAGTTGACCATGAGGCAGCAGTGTGCCCTCGTGGCCAAGAAGGCCAATGGAATCCTGGGCTGCATTAAGAAGAGCATCTCCAGCAGGTCGAGGGAGGTGATCCTGCCCCTCTACTCAGCCCTGGTGAGGCTGCATCTGGAGTACTGTGTCCAGTTCTGGGCTCCACAGTACAAGAGGGATGTGGAGCTGCTGGAGAGAGTTCAGCGCAGGGCTACAAGGATGATCAGGGGCCTGGAACACTTGCCCTATGAGGAGAGGCTGAGGGAGCTGGGCCTGTTCAGCCTGGAGAAGAGAAGGCTGAGAGGGGATCTAATCAGTGTATATAAATACCTCAAGGGAGGGAGTGCAGAGGACGGTGATGGTCTCTTTTCAGTGGTGGCCACTGATAGGACTAGAGGAAATGGCCGGAAACTGAAACATCAAAAATTCCAAAGGAACTTAAGGAAAAATTTCTTAACAGTGAGGGTGACAGAGCACTGGAACAAGCTGCCCAGAGAGGTTGTAGAGTCTCCTTCTCTGGAGATCTTCAAAACCCGCTTGGATGCAGTCCTGTGCCACGTGCTCTAGGTGTCCCTGCGTGTGCAGGGGGGTTGGACTAGATGACCTCTAGAGGTCCCTTCCAACCTTAAGCATTCTATGATTCTATGATTCTATGATCAAACCTCCTCTCAGTTTTCTCTTCTCCAGACTAAACAGGCTCAGCTTGCTTACTCTTTCCTCATACGATAGATGCTCCAGTCCTTTAATCATCTTGTCACTCTAAAAACCCAGCTTCAGTTCCCTTAACTGCATATTTAAAATATACAAATGAAAAAAATATGTTTTTTCACAATAAATTAATAGAATTTAAAAAAATCAAAATCAAAACCCATCATCTTGAGAAGCATGCAAACTGCGTCAATTTCAATTTAACATGAACATCTCTGTGAGATGTGAAAAGCTCTCCTGTGAGAGCTTTTCCACCAGACATTCACTTTGATTACAGGCTTGTGAGATGGCTACATCTCAGAGGCTTTGAATGCACACAAGTGCATATCTATCATTACAATGCAATATGCAATATATAATTATCATTCAGTCCAATTATCATTCAGTTGCTTTTAAGGGTCTATGACCGAGGTTACCAGAACGGTTGGTACACAGTAACATTATAAATTGCTTCATAATGAACCAAATATTTGCCTTTTCCAATTCTCACTTGAAGTCAGCAGAAAGACAATCAGGAATTATGGTGGTATAGTAAAATAACATGATTAATTATGCATGCAAAAGAAGCTTTCTATTTTCTATTTAAAAGGATTTGGGGCAATTGGCTTCAGAAATCATTTTGTTCATAGGCTAAATTCAGAGGAAATACACTAGATATAAATTTTCTAGAAATATCAGTGCAAATTGATTTACTTGGCTTGCAAATATAGTACAAATTAACAGTCTTACATCCAGAAATTATCTGCTTTTCACACCAGAATTTTTTTTCTTTTAAGAACTTTAGGCCTAGGTTTAGATTTCATTGACAAGTTATAGGAATCTAGATAAGAAAATACTATAAATCAGATGGCCTCATCCATTCTTTTTCTTCAAAATAACTTGTAATGAAAATGATAAAAGGCTGAGAATCAGTTAGAAGAGATTTTTGAAACTGAGATAATTTAAAAAAATACAAAAAGCATTATAGCCAAAAGATTTCCTTCAGAGTATTTATCTTCATTTTGCAAACAAAATTTTACTACTTACGAACACATACATGCAAGTTTGTGGTGCACCAGGGAAGTGCCTGCTCTTTCTAGATGTTAGAAAGATAGAATGTGCCCTCAAATCTTTATGGTCTTTAGAGTGCTGCAGAGTTTTCTTAGAAGATGACATCACTCCTACTGTCGAGAAAAATGCTTGATGTGAGAGGGTGCTGCTTCACTCTCAGATCACGCAGGTGGTACAATCACCAGTGCAAAGTAGGAACTGCTTCCATGCTCCACAGTTACGGTTAGTTGGCAAAGTTTAGTCTATGGTCACAGGAAATCTGCAGCACAGCATGGGCCTGCACCTACTAGTCTACTGCTACTTGGATCACTAACTCCTCCGTAATCTTTGAAGTTTGATATATTTTATTTCTGTGCATTTTATACATGTACAATGTACAATGTATACATGTATACATTTTATTTCTGTATTACAATGTTCTGTACTATAAATATTGCATTTGGGAAACTACAGTGATGAAACATGCAGGGATATTTTTTAAAAAAACATATCTTTGTATTTCTACTAGAGAAGATGAGAGGAGGAGATTTACTCTCGCAAAATACATTTAAAATGCACTTGCATAGGCTTTATGAAAAATATTTTATCTTCTCATCGCCAAGACTATGCTGATTTCATTTTTCCTCTAGACAAACTATAAACTGAAACATCTATTTATGTAAATCTAGAGCATCTGAAGCCATGCCATACAAAGGAGATATGCAGCCTTGATTTTTTTTTACACAATGTCTAATTGCTTTATAAATCATCTAATTGATAAAAAAAAGAAACTTTGGATTATTCTAATTATTGAGTATACATTGAGTATATATTGAGTATACATTATGTCTGTAGACTGCATTTTTCAATTAGCAGAAAAATAACAATTCAAAACAAGTAACATAAAACATAAAATGTTAAAATAAGTAATTTTGAGCTGAATGTGCTCATATGGTAATAAGGATTCTAAACTTTATAAGAAAGGTATATGATTCGAAATCCAACCTAGTAGAGGCAACACATTATTTTCTAGCATAGATTTTGAAATGAGGAATCTGTCACACTAAGTAATTCATTTTGTCAGTATCATTAGGTTAAAGATGTTAATTTTTTCTCCTGAGTTTAAAAGATATTAACATTACGCTATAATAAAGGAAAGAAAAATGAGGAAGATAAAAAGAAAACATAAAAAGAAGGAAAAATGCTTTTGAAAAAAATGTGGATATTTATATTTTAAATTATCTATTTTATTGTTATTTTACAGACAATTATCACATTATTAACTGCCAGAAAACTACAGAAACTTGTGGATTTGCTTTTTTAACAATGGTTTCAAGTCAAACCAACAAATGACTTGATCCTGTCACTCTAACTCTTCAGAATCTCCCCTGTGCCAGCTCAAGAAAATCATTCAAAGACTGTGCAAGTTCCCATGCTTAACTGAACTTCCAAATCATTCAAAACTCTCTTTGACTTTAGACAAGTGTTGGCCTGATCTTTGAGTATTAGTAGTGACGAATGCATGACCCCAGATGCCAATATACATTCATGCACTTCTGTTAGGCTTGAAGCCACACTCAGCTTTTGAGTTTCTGCTTTGGCAATTATACTGATTTTTGATGGTACCTTTCTTTACCCACTACCATTTTTCTTTATAATTTTATCACACTGCTTTAGCCAGAGCTAGTTTTGTTTTGAAGGATATGCTGTGATACGCATGTTCAGCCACATGTGGAGAAGCATACAGCTTCATATGGATTAAACAAATTCCAAACTTTTTCTGTAATAAGATTTGATATTAGTGAATTTTCTTTCCAGGATCTTGTTCATATACAAATCACTCTTAGCAGTTCTTAATCAGGTAAACAAGATGCAATGATGTTACTTGTTTCTTGGAGAAAGATAAATATCTCTAGTCACTTTCATCACATCTCTGTTTTCCTGCTTTCATTGCTGAGCCACACAACTTCATGCCCTCAAGCAGAACAAAGCTTAGCACCACTCAAGTTAAACATTTATATTGAAAAGAGGTCAGGTCTGACTCTTCCCCTGGGGAAGGCTATTGTTACAATACTGAGCTCACTGTTCAATGGGAAAAGTGACAATGAAAACTGGTAGCATGTTGTACTTTCTATAACTGTATTTGTTTGGTGGTAACTCAAGTGGCAACATTTTCCTCAGTAGAAGAAAGGCTAACGTTTCTTACAGAAAAGTTAATAACTTTCCTACTATGCATAATCATAAAATCCCCAAAATTAGTTAAGTTTGTGACTTACAAGAGTGAAGAAATATTTGACAAGAACTTTTAAATAAAAGGTGAGAGACAAAATGAATGAAACTAATTAATATTATAAAAATAAGGATCTTAATCCATTGGACTTGTAATGAATGATGAACAGCTCTGTTAATTTAAAAACTTGCTTCAGTTTTAGTACAATTTTAGTACAAACGCCATTTAGTACAATTGACTCCATTCATGTTTCATTAAAAAACTAAATGTAATCAAGGCCTTTAAACATTTTAAATTAAATTTTAAATAAACAGTTTAGATCATGATGGCAGTCTACGCAAAATTTGAAAATCGGCTGCTGCCACTTCAAGCACACCGAATGAAAGGGAAAAGCTACGCAACTGTATTACATGACCCTGGGCACACACTGCATTAGGCATTACTATTGCTGGGGCTAGAACAGTCTTGGCATTTCCTCCCAGGCTCTGTTGATATCAGATTAAGCTTCTTAATGCTATCTCTGATGAAAATACATGTTCTCTATCCCTATAACATAAATTTTAATATGCATATATGCTTCGGGGATGTACTCAAATAAATAGTTATTCACAATATGTTTTTCTCTAAAGTACTATCAGACTATTCTGTCTCAGATAATGTTTTATTTATCCTAGGATAGCACTACATGCTTAATATAATGAAATAGAAAGTGCTTACATTTTACTAGACCTTGTGTAATTATTTTTAACTAGCCAATTTATGTGCATTCTTTTCTGTAAACATTTCCATATGTAGGATAAGAATTTGTATATTCTAAATTATATTATGTAAAACTTCCAGTTTATGCATTAATGTAAATCTGACATGAGCATTAGTTTACGAAACTCACAATTTTAAGACAGCAGTGAATCATATGAGCCCCTAAGTTGTCATTTGGAACTGCTTATGCTCACATATCAAGATTACTTTGCATCACCATTAGCAATTATTTTTACAAAAACAGTGCAATACAAACATGAGTTTCATGCCATGACAACAAATTAAAGAAATTATAAGTGGAAAACATTTAAATAATTTAGTCAAATCCTTCTTCATTTTAGGGTCATTCTCTGAAATAGATTCTTTATTGCTTTGTTTAACTCATGTTTAAGAGTTTTGCTCCACACATTTCCACATGAGCATTAGCCACAATTTCATTCAAAAGAAGTTGCTCTGCAGTAGAATATTACCTTCACTAAATGCTTCTGAACTTAGGTGGCATTTCTTTTCCTATATTTCACTTTCAGTGAGGTATTACCAACAGCAGAATTTCTCCTGATAAAGACTGATACAGCTGCTGCATCCCTTTAGCACTTACCTCCTGTTCCAGAGAATTGTCTCTCAAGAGGCCATATCACCTTATTGCAGCTATCCTGAGGTACTCCTACAGAATAAAATGCTCTTCTCTTTCACTGATAATGAAAATATGCACATGATTTTTATATGATATATCTATTCAACTCTTTTGTTGATATAAGATATAAACTACGAAAAAAATAATTATTTATGTATAGACCTACATAATATGACAAGCAGGTCAACTGTTATGATTTTTACCTTCCAGCAAAAAATGTAAAAGAAAAAAAGTAAGGTTTTTTACACAGATCAGAGGTATCTTATTTTCTACCCACTGTTTTTCAAGAATTCTTACAGGAATCCAATTACTTACTAAAGGTTAAAACATTAAAAAGTAAAACTTATATAACGATCTGTGGAATGATGGCTTTCTGTTTGAACCGGTAAATGTTTGCAGTAGTTTTTAGGTTATGATAGAGAATTGTCTCTAGAAAAAAGGAAAAGGCTGAGCATTGATATTCATTGCCACAAGGCAGAGATGCATTTTGGATTGCTTTATTTCTACTTCCTTTTGTGATTCCAAATCAGAATCAAACCAAAGGGAACAGCTAAGGATTGGAGTAGCTGTATCACATCTTTACCAGGAGGAATTATGCTCACTAAAGGCAACATACAGCAACAAAAAAGAAAGATTTAATTTTTTGTATTTTGTGGATGGGACACTGAGAAAATAAAATACACACAATTCCATATGGCTAAACTATATATTGAACACGATTCCTCAGAGTCCCAGTTCAACATCTTAATCAAAAGAGTGCTGAAAAAATGATAAAGAAAGGCTGAATGACAAGATGAGAATTACCTTTAGGTATGATACTAACATTAGACCCAAGCAGCAGGTTGTTTTTGGAACAGACAAAAGAAAATTCAATAGAAATGCCAAAACAGGATACACACACAGTTACTGGCCTGTTACTTTTCCACTTTTTTTTTTTTTCTTTTAAAGGTGCCTTGTTAGCTGCAACCCTTGGTTCACATCTTAATGGTCATTTCTTGAGCTTTAACATTGTTATGAGCTCATGTTTTTCCTCAGGACCAGGGCTCCCTTACAGAAGTGTCAGAATCCAATGCTAAAGAAGAACACATTTTTCTGTAATGGATGAATATACTTTGAGATTCCCAACTTTTAATAAAAAAGACTGAGAGTTAAACATGTAGCTTTGCTGGATGCATGCCCTCATTCTTTTTAGATACATCACGAATACTTAGAAATATATATATTTTTATCCATATATATACATATGTCTGAATATCATCTATACTTCAAAATATATATTTTGGAGAAAAATTATAAATTACATACATGCCCATACACATGCACCCAAATGCACACAATTATTTTATCCAAGGCAATAGAAGAAACCTGAGGTTAGAGTACAGGCTTGCTCAAACACTGGCAGCCCACAAGTGACCAGTTTTACAACTCTGTCATATTACATACTTTTAAGATGTTATATGCTTAAGCTTCAGTAAACAAAGATGCAACTTGAAGGATATAATAATGATTAGTATGGATTCTAAAGTGCTTCAAACTCCTCAGGGAAAGACAGGCTTACAAAAGAAATGGGCTTTTGGAGACTACATTGTTTCTTCATCCAATCAGTGTGGTCAAGAATGCCAATAAATAAATGCAGATTTATTGAAAAAAAAAAAAGATATAAAGGATAAAAAGTTAAATTGGAAAAGAAAATAAAAGCAGAAAAACATAATAGATGTGTGAAAGAGGCAGGAAGACACGTTCAAAGCAGCGTGTAAGACTATTAGCATGCAACATTCTCTTGTTTCAAGTCCCCACACACCACTTTGAAAGATTTCCCTGCGGTATTGTCCAGCATTTTTTCCTTCATAAGAAAGCACTAATCTTTCATAGCAGAAATGAAAGCAAGACAGCAAAGAGTAAAAGAAATGTGACTGGGAAAAATCTGACAAGTATTAGAGCATAATAACTACAGCTGGGCTAAGAGATTTCAATTAGAAAAGAAAAACAAAACAAATCAAAACAAAATCCCTGGTGAATATTTTACACTTGTACTAAAATGTTTCACAAATGTCCAGATTTACAGAATAAATTACATTTTTAAATATGAGCTCCTTACACGTCAAGTGAAATGTTCATCTATCACATATTATAGCTACTCCAGAAGATGATTTTGCACAAATGAAAGGGGTTTAAGACTCTTTTATAACCACCAACATAATTTCAAGACACCAACATAATTTCAGGAAAAATTCACAGATTTCAAAGAGAAGACACACTAATCCAATAAATGGATAGCTTATCCCATTTTATCCCAAATTATCTAATTTGTTTGACAGTCCAACCTGTCAGTTATCAAACCAGAAAGATCTCAGTGAAATTTATATAAAGTTCCTAGATGTAGAATGACAATAACATTTTTGAAATAAATGTAATTTGTTTTACTTCTAAAAAGCCGTAAGCCTCTTGACTCAAGACTGCCCGAAGTACTTATTTTGCTTGCAGACAAGCACTACACAGAAATTCTTAGATCACACAGCTAAATACTTCCATGTTTAGTTTCAGAGGCCAAAGCTATATGAAATCCTATATGATATTTGTATCTTACATACAGAATAAGGACTGAAATGGATTTGGTCCTCCTCAAATGGGTGATTTTTTTTTTCATAACTCTACATCTTAAATTTTGCCATCAATGCATATCTTTGAAAAAGGTGTTTGAGGAGAAGCAAAGGGCAGTCATAGGATTATTTAGAACATTTTTGCACAGGATAATAGTTATACTCTTAAAGGTAATTTTCATTGTGTGGGTCCTATATATTGTAGGGTTGTAGTGTAGTCCTTGCAGCAGCCTCATTCTCTTTTTACTGAAGAGTAGCAGCTAAAAACAGCACTTTTTCTCTCTTTCTTTTCTCTTTTCTTTTTCAGTTCCTTGCGTTGCTTCTTTCTAGCCTACTTATTTTGAAGAGAACAGAAAATCTTGCATTTCCCTGCATAAAATTTTTTCATGCAGCTTTTTTAGCTTCCTATTTCCCAATGAAAAAAATGTTTATTCACTGTGTTGATGCCCTGTGAAGGAATGTGTTGCTTCTGTCTTTTGTATTACTTTATATTAAATATTTGATATTTATTTTAAATGGGGAGAGCTAAATGATCTGATAATATAAACCACAGTATGCATTGTTTTCTATGGAAGTGACTTAATCACCTTTTAGTTTAAACTCTATAACTAATAACATAATAAAATGTGACTCTGTTGATTTTTGTGCTTATTCATTCTTACGGATGTTTATCTTGGCCTGATGTTATATAAATCATCTATGTAAATAAGAAAAAGTAACTAGCTATACTAATCAAAAATGTCAAACGCACAGAAAGAGTGAAAAATTAGAGGTGCATATAATAGTTTTCTACAGTAATCAACATTTTGAAGCAAGAATTTAAAGAGTTTAAAGTTTTAAGTAAAGTTTAAGCTGTTTCACAGATTTGATCCTACTGCAACTCATAAAAGTTACAGTGTTCCATCACAATCTCTTACTAGTAATAGCTTTAATTCAGGATATTTAACATGAGAAATTCTAAATCCTCTAGATATATTTTAGCTAAACAACTCTGTTACAACTTTGTTGTTTCCACAAACTTTTATACTATATTGTTATTATATTGCATATCACTTATTAACATTATTAAAATTGCATCACCTTATTTAATATTCCATACCCCATTCCATTCTCATTCCATACTCATTAATATTTAATAGTCTCCCTTGTGCACAGGAGGAACTCTGTGGGGCAGAATATTATGGCAGATTCACGGAATTAAAGAAGCGTTCTTTGGCAGAGATTTATGTTCTTTAAATTTACAGGACATTATTGTGCATCACAGCACAGCATATTGTGCAATCTGATCATCCCATAGGAAAAATTCCTTTAAAGAAAAAAGTACTAATCTGTTTTTAGACATTTTATTCTGATCTTACTAACCTTAGAGGTAATGTAAAATTTAGTAAAATCAATTTAAAAGTTTGGAATAACTGAATAATTATTTTCCCAAGTCACTTCAGGAACTATTTTCAATGCACCTTTCAAGATGTAAAATGGTGGATAATCTGTATTTTAAGTACTCTCCATTACACATTAAAAAAAAAATGCATCCTGGTCATGGTAGTGAGCACTCAGATTAATTGCTTAGCTTCTTTAAAGTTTCAACTTGTAGGAGAAAAAATACACCAGGTTGATTCAAGAAAGTCAGAAAAATACCATTTTGTAATCCTTTTGTTTTATCTTTTTTTTTTTTTTGGTTCATCATTTTGGTTCAGTGCAATCTTTCTGGTATTACAAGACTTCATTAAAAATATTCTAATCATAGTTTTCTAATCACAGTCATATTTACTGTAATAGTAAACCATATTTGCATTGGTGGGCTCAGAAAAGTGGCTTTAGAACTGTACTGTAAAGACCTGAGATATTGCTGAAGATTGAGTAGAAGAGTCACCTTTCAGAAAGCTCATAGTCAATTGCTGAGGAATTTAATATTTAAGAAGTCATAAAATTAATATTCAATTTGACTGAATAAGGAGTGATTCAGGCTTCCTTTTTGCAGCATTTCCTGTCTCTGGTCTTGCAATGGACAGTACTGCTTGAAGATACAGTTGTTCTGCTTAAGTGCAGAAAACCCACAAATCCTATGAAAGCACTGTAGTTTTTTGTTAGGGAAATGTAATAGTCCTATAGCAAAATACCATATGAAACAACTTTATCATATATGGCTCTCACATTTTCTTTTCCTTTTTTTCTTTCCTTTTTTTTTGCTATTATCTAAAATTTTACTAGGAATTTATATTTTATTATGTAGACCTATTTTGGAAACTTGTCCTCACATTGTTATTTTGGATTTTTAAAATAATAATCAAATTAAGCACAATAATAATTTAAATATGCTATACCGAAGTTGTAACATAACTATATGTGCATAGATATGCACTATATTTCTTATTTATATTTATAATAACGTTAGCTTACTCCCTTTATAGTAGAAATATGAAGAACTACCTCTGATTATATAAATTAGTTTTCATGTTTTAAATGTTAGTAGCTTTTTGGTCTTCTTAATATTATTCAAAAGATAACTACTTCAAAGCACAATAACAGCCCCTAGATGAGAAATGAAGAATGATCCTGCTACTTTACTCATTCAGTGTTAAAAATGATCAGGAACATAAAGTGTTATCAAACTAGACCTTCACATAGCCTATTAAAGTGACTTAATCAAGAAGGCTGAATAGAATATGGACTGATGACTTTTTCTGACAAGGATTAGATAAGGACTAAACAGATATAACTTGTAGGAAAATACGCAGCCCCATTATGATTTCAAGCTATTCAGATCCAACTAGTAGTCCATTATTAGCTTTCAATCAGCTAAATAAATATTTATTTCTAGAGAAAGTAATAAGGGGCTATTTGGGAGAGGTTTTTTTGAAAAAAATCCATAAGATAGTTGCCACAGTAACTGTGACAGTCCACACCAATATAATTTGAGAGCTCTTGAATTTATTTGTTTATGCCTGCAGCTTTGCCTCTGGCATAAACCTTTGCAACTGAGTTGAAGTTTATGATATATGTCATGGTTTTTTCACTCCCAAATCTAGATCTGACCAGATAGCTTTAAAGGAAAAATGTTCATAGCTGGGGAAGGAAAAAAAAAAAAAAAGGTTTACTGTCAAGTTTACATCTACAAAGAGATGGATGCAAAAATGAATGTCCAGTCCTCAGAGTATAGGATTTTAGATTACCTGATAGGCTTAGGAAAAATCTGCAATGGCTTAGTATAAACTTCATGCAGTGGCTCTCTTTTATTACATGTGAGTCAAAGTTTGCTTCAGGACTCAGATTGCTTCAGAATGCAAAAACATGGAATGCAAAAACAGCAATATTTTATCAAAGTTTGTCCAAGTAAAACATAGGAACACTATGATGGCTATGTTTCTAAAGTTTGCAAAATCACAGAACTAAAGTTTGATTTGTTATTTGGAGATATAAAGAGATTTAAAAGAGATGGTCCAGTTGAATTAAATCCTACAACTATATGCATTTAATATTTTTACCACTGGAAAATAAGAAAGAATGCGACTTACAGAATCAGAAACAAGGACAGTCAGGATTTGATTGCAAAGGAAGTCACTTTAGTAGATAGGATGAAATCTACTTTTAGTAGATAGGATAGAGGGTTTGTTGTTGAAAAGACAGTAGAAATGAGAATTAGTCTTCTACTCAAAACCATCCCAGTATAGCTCTCCATCTCCTATCTTTTCCTCTTTTAATATAGTCCCAAAGCATGATATACTATTTAGAATCCATTGCAATAAAGATGTGTCCTGTTTTGTTTCCCATTTTCTCTCAAAAAGAACTAAAACTCTTTAATTGCTCCAGAAGTCAGAGTTAATTCATCTATTCAGAATCCCTGACAAAATGATAGTTTCAAAAGAAGAATTTGTACAGGTGTGTCAAAAGACATCACACTTTATTCCATTAGATGATGCTGTTTATTTGGGGAGGATCTTAGCATTTCTTTCTGAGCATTACTGTGATCGTATGCAATAATCATATTGCTCGGTATTTCTGTGGTACTCAGGTTTCCGTGACTACATTTAACACCAATCACTGTTGCATCAATTCTAAACAAAGGAAGTATCCTAGCAGTCTTTCTCATGTGATGGCCCTTAAATGTATTGCGATGATACAGTTCTACATGTTCTGACTGGAATGACCCCTCTTGGATTCCTAGTTGCTCATAAATGACACTACAAGCTAGAATTCCTGAGCTCTCTTCCCTTCCTGCTCCTCCTCTTCATTGTTTGCTAAATTTTAGCCTTTCAAAAAGTTCTTTCTGCCTAATTATGTAGATTGCAGGAATGCCTAAATTTGTTAGGTGTTTGCAAAACATAGACAAAGCTGCTCAAATCCAACCTCGCTCTTCAATCTTGCATTCGCCTGTCAGGAACTGTTAAGGTCAAAACAATGTCAAAACATGCTTTTTAACAAGCTACTGAAGACAAAATGAATACCTCCTTAACTGCATATCAAACAGGATTTTAAATACAAATTTTATATGTATATACACATATATATGTGTGTATACATGTATGTGTAAATATCCACATGTGTAAAATATGCATTTGTATATAGCTTTATCAGAGTCAGAAGTTTAAGCAACCTGTTTTTTTTTGTTTGTTTGTTTGTTTTTATCTGTTAAAATGAAGCATAAATCCAAAGGCTGGTGAGTGTCAAGGAACTACAGATTTAACTTCCTGATAAGTAGTAACATTAATGGGAACCACATGTAAAACACTCTCTGCATCACACAGAGTTTTTGCCTCCTGCTATTTTCTGGAAAGATCTCATCAATATTAGGTAGGTAGGCCTTATAAAAACTTACTTTAAACAAAACTGCTTCCAACTTGCCAAGTTCATGAACCTCCGGCCTGCTTGAGTCAAAGAACAATTTTTAAAAGGTAAAAAACAAAACAAAACAAAATCTTATAAGTGAGATACTGAAGACAATGGATCTAATGGAAGGCATCATTAATTCTACAGATGTCTACTACATTTCAAGGATGCAGAACATCATCTGAGAACACCAATGAGCAAAAGTTAAAGGCTTATATTTACATGTGAAGTGATATTCTAAGGTCAACAGGCAAAGAAAGCACATTTTTTTTTTTACCATTAAGGGATAGTCACTGAATCGCAGAATAATTGGGGTCAGAAGGATATATGGATATATATCCTTCTCTGGTATCTGGTTCAGTTACAGCAGCCACCCAGGGCCATGTCCTGTCTGATTTTGAATATCTCCAAGGACAGAGACTTCACAATCTCTCTGTGAAATCTGTATCAATTCTTAACCACAACTGAAATATTTTCTTACATTCAAATATAATGTTTCAGTTTGTGTTTATTATTACCTCTTGTCCTGTGACAGGCACAACCAAGGAGAATCTAGTTCCTTCGCCTTTATGCTCTCCCATCTGATATTTATACACATCGATGAAATTCTCCTGGTGTCTTTTCCTCTTCAGGTTCAAAAGTCCCAGATCCCTCTCTACTTACACGAGAGACACTCCAGTCCCTTAATCATTCTTGTGGCATAATTACTACTAAAATAATACTGTCTCCCTACTTCAGAAAGATAGTTTCAGATTTCATTCCCTCGATTCCTCCTCATGTTTGAATCATTATGCCCTAAACCAAACTACATCTCCTTTGGAGACCATTAGATGTGATTCTCCAAGACAATGAGGCAAGATTCCAGTTCTTTACTCTGTGGCTCTAATTTGTGCAAGTGAGAAGTGGGGTTTTCATAACTACTTTGTCGAGGGTGTTCTGCCACGGAAAGCACCCTTTCAGAAAAATATCTCTAAGAGTCTCATTTCTCTATACATCCCTGCAAAGCCACTTTGGAAAGTCTGTAGAATATTTTCTTTGGATCGATTTGCTATTACCAGGAGGTCATGTAGCATGTCTCCACTAAAAGGATCCAAAGCAAGGTCCCCAGGAACACCTGCAGCAAATGAGAACATTTTTCCATCTACCTCTGAATTCCCTCCTAAGGAATGACCAAATAGATGTATAAAGGGAAAATACAAATTTTCATTAACAAGGATTTTTCACAGCTATCTCCCAGATGACATTTTTTCTTCTCTAGTAGTCAGCTGATACTTCAAATAATACTCCTTAGAAATACATGTGTAATTCAAGGCAATGTGATTTTCTTATTTAACTCCTTCCTTTGTTGTAGTTCTTTTGAGAAAAGAAAATTAAAGCTGTTTTTCTGTAAGCTGACTGAAGGTTGGGTGAAAAAGGATTAATCCACCTCTGTGTCATTTCTCTGATTTGCTTTTTGAAAATGACTTTTAATGACTTAAATTACTTCATCTCTTACCTCAATTGAAGTACCACCTGAAGTAATATAATTTGCCACAATTTCTCTGGGAGAATTGCCTAATCTTTATCTTCATCTGGCTGGTCTTCTTAGTTACCTAACTAATTCTTTATTACTGTAATTTCCTTGGCAACCCTACTATCTAGTTATCTATTTTCAATATGTATGTCTCTCTTGCCAGTGTACATGCATGCTTAAAGACCAGGTTTCCTACCAGAATGGAGAGAGAAGTAACAGTCTTGATAGAATTAGGCTGAAATGAACTGTGATCAAAATAATTATAGCATTTTTGTATGTTATTTTCCCATATGATTGAAGGAAAATAGATTTTATCACTTTGCCTTTATTTATTTATTGTAGAAAGAAACAAAGGCACAGAAAGGCTAATCACCTTTTGTAATAATTATGACCTGCAAAATGACTTTGGACCACCTGTCCCTGTCCCACTTGCATATAAATCCAAAACATAACGCTTAGGCATAACTGGACACACACACCCATTTGCACCATAAGCCTGATGCATCATAAGACTCTTTCATGTTTGACTGCATAGCAGCCCAGCTCTGAGCTCACACTGTCTTGGGATTAAACAGCTTGAACATGGGTTTCATAGTGACCATGCTGGAAGAAATGCTCTAAGCACTTAAGAAGAGGAGGACTTCTGCAGTTGCTCTTTCTGCCTATAATACATATAAAATGTTTGAATATATAGCCTAATCTCCTGTGCTCTGGAAGTATTTTAATTCCAAAAATATTAAATTTCTAGAGGTGCGTAACAGGTTTGATGTAAGATTTGGGACAGACAGTCCTCCCAATTGCCTGAGATCTTCCCAGAATGCTATCATACTCATATTTGGAAAACTTCATTTCTTTGTCTAACCTGAAAGTGGCAAGGGAAAACTATTTTTAAGATGAGTTCAGCAGCTTTGACCCAGTATTATTTTGGCTTACAACAGAGTACAAGGAAAAGTAGTCATGAGAAACAATCAAATTCTATACTGTCCTAAATCATAGAATCACAGAATCATAGAATGCTTAAGGTTGGAAGGGACCTCTAGAGATCATCTAGTCCAACTCCCCTGCACACACAGGGTCACCTAGAGCACGTGGCACAGGACTGCGTCCAAGTGGGTTTTGAAGATCTCCAGAGAAGAAGACTCCACAACCTCTCTGGGCAGCCTGTTCCAGTGCTAAATAGTGAAGAAATGTGTATATTGATACTTAGCAAGTAACAAATACAGAAGTAATACGAACATTCATTAGAGAGAACAAAAAAAAAAAAATCACAGTATGGTACAGCATCTCCTGCTAGTTAATACCCACCAGCAGACATTATCCACATAATAGGAAATTCTAATCCACATACTAGGGAAATGTAATGTTAAAGAAAGATACTTGCCAGACTGGAGTGCCTAGAATCATTAAACTTGATAATGAACACTCCTTCGAGATTAAGAAAAATGATTACGTTTATAGGCAAAAAAAAAAAAAAAAAGGCAAAACAAACCAAAAAAGCAACCAGAAACTTACAAAATTAAATGCTAAAACAGCAGTGGCTTGACAGGACACTTAAGAGACAGTTCTCTTCTTCATTTTTTCTTAGCCCCTGGACGCAATTGTCAAAAATTGTTAAAGGTGTTCATATGACTGTTTCCATGATGGTTTATTACATCTCTAAGAATATAATTTAGCTTGGATGGCCAAATGGCTACAGTATATGGAAATGTGAAAAAATTTTCAGACTACTCTGATGTGCATATTAGTTTTTCTTGATGTGCTGCCAATCCACTTGATAATAATAAGTTTACTATGATCTTCGTCAGCTGAGCTGTCATTTACCTTAATTAGAAAAACAAAACCAAAAATCTTACCAGCAATGCCAGAACCTGACAGGCTGAAAATGAGCCCTTTGATTTTTTCAAGCACATCTGTTGCCTTTATCTTGTTAAAACTCACTTCATGTGTTTACATTAACAAGGAGGATAGTCACAAGCACAATAACTTAGCAGAATCAACAACCGTGTATTATCAGCATGGTCTAGCTCTGTCATATTCATATTCCCTTAAGGCTTCCTGTCTTTCATAACTTGCATGTGCTGATCTAGAATAAGCTGCACTAATTTAGCCAATAGATAAGCAATGCTTTGAAACCTGTCATTTCTGCTGACTCTCCAGAGTTGGCACTGGAATAAGACTAAAGAAGTTTCAAGTACAACTAAATTGCTTTTCAGAAGTTTTCAGCAGTTTAGGTAAATATTAACCCTTGCATTCTAAAGAACATCAGCTTACATATGAGTCTATTAGTCATTGCATTTTTGTTGTGAAACTCCCAGTTCCTTCAGCTGCATTGGCTTGTGAGTCATTTTGATGTCACATGTGTAACACTGGCTCCTTTCTTAAAAATACCTTCTAAGCAATACTCAGGTAAACAGCTATCTATTATAAAGCATGATTTAGAATTACAGATAATATTATTATAAAGAATACAAGGAGTTTTTTAGGTGATTACCTAGCTTCTTCATGGAGGCTCTGATTTTCCTACCACTTGAAATTTTTGAAGACTCTTTATCCCAGGCTATCTTTATATATGTACCTTAGATTTCATTCTATGATCAGAGCTAGCCAATTCATACCATCTTCAGTTCTTTTATGTTGCCAGGGGTCACCTCACTTAGGGGAAAACAAACAAAGAAACAAAAAAGACCACACATGAGCACATAATATTTTCCTTTAAATAGGATTTTCAAAACACTGAATTTCAGCTTTGTTTAGTCATTAGGAATTTGCATTGTCTCGAGGGTTATTGTTCCTACAAAAAATGGAGGACAAAAGGGAACAAATCCACAGAGACAAATGCAACATCTGTAAACTGTGAATATGATTTTTTGCCTGTTTTAATGTATCTCAATAATGTCTATCCATAGTAGTCAATATGTAAGCTAATATGCTTCATTTTTCAAAATGACTCATTTTTCTTGTGGTTATATAATCCTCTTCTGAACAGCTTAGAAAAGGTTTTCCTGTAAAAGAATTAGAAATATACCTATGCATATATTTGTGTAAGTATATAAACTTGCTTATATTTATATAAACTTGTTGCTCTAGAGTTTGGCTTTTTCCTTAGGTATGTACACTCAACTTCTAGTGAAGTCATACATAAACTGCAGGCACCTAAAAGCCTTATTTGAATTCAACATGAAAAGCAGTTGAGTGTAATAAGCTACTTCATCGTAAACCTAATTGCTGCACTGAATAGAGGATTTCAAAGGGAAATGTACAGACTTCAGCTAGCATATGCATACAGACTAGCAAGGTGTCCTAAGTTTACAGAACATGTTTTGCTACAAAGATGCTACTGGAAATGCATCACTTGCCTTGAATCTCACCTACTTAAAATTTTCAAGATCTAGATGGAGACAGTACTGAGGAGCACAGCAAATGAAAGAGAACACAAAAGGAGGGTGTTATGAATGTGACAGGACAGAAGCTGACAACAGTTTGGGGTGTATAATGAGTGAATGATGAAGTAAGGGAGCAGAAAGAAAAAAACAAAGGGAAAGAACTAGACCCAACTTTAAGTAACTGCATTTGCAGCCAAGAAGCAGAACACCAGAACCTGGATTCCCTTACAATGAGACCAATGATCGGATTAAAACTCATTTAACTATACTTTCGTTTATTTTCAGGAAAAGATTGTGTAAAGACACACACATGCAAACACGCACATTATATAAATCTCAAACAGAAACAGGTATCTTCATATCTATGCCACATCCAAAGCTTGATTCCAAGACATCTTTAAAAAAATAGAGAAATACAGAACAGCCAGGGAATGGTAAAAATATGGCTACACACGATCAATTTTTAAAAGAAAATGGAAATTAAGGGCCTGACTGCCTTAGAAACAATTGTACTTTGTTATTCTAAACATTGTACTGTTGTAATGTAAACATTAGAAACAATTGTACTTTGTTATTCTAAACATTGCATTATGCATAGCTGCAAAGTCAAAAGGGTAACAGGGTAATTCAGTTTAGATAAGAGTTGACAAATGGATAACGTAACTAAGATTAAAAAATGGTAGCACCATTGAAAAGTAAATGAGGGATAATTTATATATAACAAGAATAGGAGCAATTAGCAAGTAAAAGGGCTCAATTTTATCCTTCTTAATCAACTGTTAAGTATACTCTAGAAATGATTTTTCTTGTTCCTATGCAACTGAGGGCTAAATTCTGCATTCCTGATACATGCTGAGTAATACATCAGTCTCTGTATAGGACTATGGTTTGTCCTGGATCAATTGCATTGTTTGCTGAGTAAAACACTGTTTATTTTGATTAGGCATAATTTGGCCATGGCAATACAAACTAAATTTAATCTAAAGTCTAAACTAAGTACCTGTTGTAAGGTAGAACACTGTTTCTTAGAGATACTAATATAGTCATAATAATATTACCCTAAAACTAAACATACTCGTGGATTAAAGCCAAGTGTTTGGAGACTCCCTTTACTTTCTTTTATTTGTGGTGAGAATTTGCTAAGCAGATTCTAAGCAGTGACAAAATTAATAGCTCTGAAACACAGATGTCAATCACATCTATCATGTAATATTGATATTGACATGAATCTGCAAAGATTAATTTTACACGAATGAAAACAAGCATACAAGTTGAAAAATACCTTCAGTTCTTGACAAACATTGACTTGCAATGAAACCAGCTGCAGGAATATGCATGAACACAGAATACAGAGAAGATGTTTCTTCTTTTCCCTCTGCACAGGAAGCCCTGATGTTGTTGACCCAATTCATTCATTTTCATCTGTTCTTTCAACCACCAATAGTGCATATCAAAAAGACTGGCTCCTGCTTAGCTCACACAGTGAAAGACAAGACTATTTGGAATGCCTTTTGTGTAAATTGGTCTCTGTAATCACTCTGTTTTTTGCAGTTACTGTAATATTTATAGGTTGGTTCAGTGAACTACAGTGGAATGACAGCACTGCTTTATGTAGTATGAAACATCATTAGAATGTGTGATAAAATAGAGCAATTTAAAAGGAGTTGGCACATTTCTTCTACACAAGATATAAAATAAACTAAGCCAAATGGTATCTTTATATACCTGCAATGGTGTCTTTAAATAACTGCAAATGGCATCTTTGATTTTTTATATATAAAAATCTTGTACAGAGCTAAAGTAACATGTATAGAATATATATAATTTTTGAATAATATTTTACTGTATGTTGTCGCTGTGTATTAGGTGTATGAAGGTCAAGTGTAATTATTGTTAAGGATCTTTATCATCCCAGGTATACCTATGTGCTTATCTTGAATCAGAAGTATATGATTGTTTTTGCTACTGTAGAAATGACTATTTTGTTTTAAAGCACAGAAATATTTTCAACCAGAATATATATATATACACACCTCTGCTAAGTAGCTACAGGGGAGAAAGGAAAAAATAAATAAATAATAAAAAAACCCCACAACCCTAAAACACATCCAAAAAAAGAAACAAATGAAAAAGGTTTAGAAGAAGGATGTTGAACAAAGAAGGGTTCTTAATTGCCAAAAAAAAAAAAAAAAAAAAGCCTTAAACAGAAGTCCTTAACACGTTCTCTCCTTTGTGTCTTGCAAGCTTATGATTCCCACATTGCTTCAGTCCATAGCCCATTTAGCTTTTATTCACTACTTTCAGGGACAAACAGAGCATATTCAGTATTTAGATAATTAGATATGTATCTTTAAATTAACATATAAAAATATTTTGTTTGAACTGCAGCATGTCTTTCAGCAATGTCCAATCTTGATTTTGAAATGTACACTCTATAAAATATATCACAGTCCTTTTTACATCATTTTCATAGTCAATAATGTTCAGCATTAGCAATTTACATCTTCTGCCAGGCTGACCCATGCTTTTGGGCTACATACATAATTTGACTAAGTTTCATTGAATTTTTTTATCTAAAATTCTTTTTTTCCATTGAAAGAGAAAAATATATTGATCTTTTATGACTTTATCTTGAATTTTTCCACTCTAACAGTGAACATTTGAACTGGGAGTTCAAATCTAGTAAAAATATAGATATGATGGCAACAGTTTGAACTGCATAAACAATGGTTAGAAATTTTGAAATGCCTTTAAATTCCTCAGAATATTTCCAGTATTAACCAAGAAGATAATGGACTACCCAATGCCCCCAGCACAGTTTTTACTATGTTCTTTCCATATTCTTCCTCACTGCTTCCCTAAGAATTAAATGTTTACAGAAGTCTAACAAAATCTTGAAATCTAAGCTGTGATAAAAAAAAAAAAGGAAACTAACCTCTAAGCTACCCCAATGAGACCTGAATGCCAGAAGATTAATCTGTTTTGTCTAACACATTGCACTAATAGTGAACTCTCCACTTTATAATAATATTCAGAGTTGGAGGACATTCACATTTATTCACCTCATTAACTGTGGCACCATAGCACTGATTGCAGACCATAGTACAAAAGGACTTGGTGTGGAAGGAAACGTATGAAAGTACGCCCACCTCTCCATCCACATATTTTTTTTACTGGTAAATAGGACAGACAAGTAGGAAAGTTTTGATGAAAAGAAATTGTGATTTTCCATCATGATATTAAGAAATGGTTACCTGGTATAATTTCAACAAGCTATTGTCCTCGTGGCCTTAACACACATACAGTAAGACATTGTAAGACTATGAAAATTGTGTGTCAAAGATTTTTTTTCTCTCAGGATATCAAAATAAAAAACCTTGAAAGAAAACTGAGATGATGCCATGAAGGAAATGTCACAGAGTGAGAATCCTACTGAGATGCCATATCAGCATATTTATGATGCCTGTGCTCGTGTTCACGTCTCCTGGCACTGGGACGTCAGGACGGTGCTCTTGGGCCGATACGCAGAGGTCATGTCACTCCTGACTCTACCAGAGCTGTGTCAGCAAGGTAGGCAGCTGCCACTGGGATCTAGTAAACACAGCAGAAACAGCAAAGCACTCTTTTTGCTCATTTGAGATTAAATAACAGATTAAAAAACAGCTCATCACTGCTTAGATCCAAACTGAGGAATAATTAACAGCTAGCAATTACGCTTTCAGTTGATGGTGAATGAGACAAAAGAAAGGGAGGTCAGCCTAGTAGCCAGGACTGTTAACCACTTGGCTCTCTGATGAAGAGGATTGCTTTGACTTTCTCTTTGAACTATTTGGTATGCCTGACTGCTTGGGCCCTGATAAGAAAAAAAGTGAAAAGCTGGTGAAAAGCTGAAAAGTAAAATCTACCACCTGCTATTCTTGAGTGTTTGGGGGTATGGAAGGAGAATGAGGAGATACCTGAAGGTTTCCAGATAATTGTTACCGCAAAATGATCAGCAGTCTCAAAGCAAAATTTCAGTCCACTAAAATCTTTTGTTTGGTAGGGAATTCATTGCTGATGTGCAAACATAGGTATTTTACACAGTTTGCGAGCAGTGTATATGTATAAGACATCGGGATTACAGAGACAAAGGAAAACAAATGATTACAGATACTAGGAGATACAATACACAAATACACATAGGGAGAGTGTACATAACATACATATCTCCATGAAAAAAGCATCTATGGTTTGTTAATTAAATTGGAAACAAATATGGACTCCTTCTCTGCACAGAAACCTGTGCTACCTACACTGATTTAATTTCTCTGTGAATGGAAACTTTAAAATCTTCAAAGCTGGTTTGCAGTGTTTGTACTTACTTGCTTATATTTGGTTACAGATTTCACAGTGTAACAATTTAATTAAAAAGCTATACAATAGTTCTACCTCTAGCTCTAGCTCTAATTCTAGCTCTAATAAAATGTATTTCTTTCTGCCTAAGGAAAAAAAAAACTTACTTTCTTGAAGTCTTTTTGTGATATGCTCTTTCAGTCAAAATACTAGGGGCATGAAATTGCTATTAGTTCTAGCTATTAAAAGCAAAGAAGCAATAGGCTACAGTCTTTATTAATCACACCTAATGTAATGCATTTAAAAAAGCTGGGTTAACAAAAGGCTATATCTTATTTATCAACTTGAGATTTCTGTTTTCATTGATATGGTGTAAAAGCACATGGCTGCTGTCAGCAAGCACATTTGTTAGTGGTGAAAGGGTAAAGGCACAAGTGACAGCAATTTTCCTGCAATGCATAGGTGATTTTTGTATCATGACTCAAGCATGGGGTACTTACTAGAACTAGCATGACTAAGAGTATTGCCTGTTGGGCTTGAATTTTCAGAAAGTATAAAAAAGTTCATAGAATCATAGAATGCTTAAGGTTGGAAGGGACCTCTAGAGATAATCTAGTCCAACCTCCCTGCACACACAGGGTCACCTAGAGCACGTGGCACAGGACTGCGTCCAAGGGGGTTTTGAAGATCTCCAGAGAAGGAGACTCCACAACCTCTCTGGGCAGCCTGTTCCGTCACCCTCACTGTTAAGAATTTTTTTCTTAAGTTCATGCGGAACTTTTGGTGCTTCAGTTTGTGGCCATTACCTCTAGTTCTGTCAGTGGCCACCACTGAAAAGAAGCCAGCACCATCCTCCTCACTGTCTCCCTTGGGTACTTATAGACACTGATCAGATCCCCTCTCAGCCTTCTTTTCTCCAGGCTGAACAGGCCCAGCTCCCTCAGTTGCACAACCATATATTTCTGTGTGTAACACTTTAAGACTACTTAAAAAAACAGCCAAGATCTTCATAAGATGAAATAAATCTTTCATAATTTTCTCAAAAAAGAAATTAGCAGGGAAAGTACAAGTAACTTTTTTGCTTTTTAATAAGCTGTTACATAGCTGAGTTCATAGAAGCTACTACCATGCATGGTTTGGGCTTACCACAAGCCCCTGCTGACTTATTACTCCATTCATGCGAAGAGCTAGGTTCCTCTGAGTCTCATGTTCTAAGCTGAAAACACACTATGCAACACTCTCTTTGGAGACATTTGATTCCTGCCTTCATCAGTAGCACTGTAATTGTGAACATATTCTAGGAAAAGTGCTTATTTACAGAAATGCTTCAAGCTAAAGGGAGAGATTCCTGATCTAAAATTCAATGCATATACCACTGCACATCTTAAAAGGTTCACTACTGCAAAGGTGCACAAACGCATTGTAGCAATTTGTTCATATTTGTAATGTTTACACTCCCTATTGCCCAAAGTACTAAGAAATAAATTCAGCCAGGAATATGAAGCCTAAGAATGATAAGCACGGCAAAGGTTTTTTTTTTTTTTTTTTTTTTTTCATTTCATATCCGTATTATCTAAGGTATTATCTAAGATACCTGGCGATCCTCCAGTTATAATTGATTGCATTCTGCACTCAGAAAAATACCCCAAAGTAATGTTAAAATGTAGAGTTAAAAAAATCCTTTTATCATTGTTATTAGTTTTCCCTTATATTCCAGCTTGTAATGTTTTAAAATACTCACAATATCTGAGAAGACTTGAAATACTGAACCAAAGGAAGGCTTTTTGTTTTCTGCTCAGATTCAAATACTGTTTGAACTAAGAGCTCCCCTTCCTTTCATCCACAGAGAAATGAACAATTATTCTCATTCATAGCTATGGGAGGAATTATTTTAATTTTTAAAGCTTTTGAAGTAGTACTGCACATCCCAGACAATTAACTATCCCTAATGATCTCCATGATGGTCCTGTAAATGTTCCGTCAAATATAATTTGGGTTGAGAAAAGGAGTCACGGACCTGCTGAACTACATCTTTAATAAATGATGTCCCTGCAAAGTTGCTCAACTGTTACTGTCAATTAAGCTTCACATCTCCCATCATTCTAATAATCAGCTAACAGTTGAAGATCATATATAACACAGGTTTGCCATTTGCAAAATTCAACTTGAAAGTGTGATGCACCCAGTGTTATAAATTGTGACCACAGGCAGCAAGACTCATAAGAAATATGTGCTGATATCACATTTCTTCATTTTACTACAGAACTGACATTTATGCTATTTATTGCCAAGTGAGAGTTGAAGCAAAAATAAAGGACTAATGAAAGAGGTCATTAAGTTTAAATCTGGCATGAAGTATAAGCCCTGAATTTAAATGGATCTGGATAGGAAATGCCTAGGAGATGCAACTCCAATAACCCTCAGAATATCAGGCATGGGAGGGCACCAGTCCTATGGACAAGGATCCTTGTGATTCTCCCTCATGAACACAAACAACGAGAAAATATGTAAACATGACATGCCATGATCCTAATTCAGTCTGTGCTTCAAGAGAACATGGCAACAGATTTTCTGGGAGACATGACTCCAGTCAAAATTTTGCCTTCCATAGATTAATAAATTCTTATATATATGTACATATTTTTTCATGATTGAAGGAATTCTGATTGGATGGGGATGAATAGTCCAAACAACCCAACAAAGTGAACAAATCTGTCAACTTTTAGTAAGGAAGCTTCTTCTTGTAATAGAGGTTAATCATAATGTAGAGTTGTAAATCTGAGCTCATGGACTGTTAATGTGCAGATTTTCATCTAGCGTATACATTCCAATTTCTGAAAATTGCATGCTGGTGAAAAAGAGGCACTAGAACAGGTGCACACTCTCTCTTTAGGTATATGTATATCATGCTGCTAACAGATTGACATCTGAGACATAAGTTATGAAGAAATGGTTGCCCTCCTGACTAAAGAATGTCATATTTGTTGTTTCCTTAAAGCGTTTTTCATAATTCCTACATCTCACATAGCAGTGCAGGCATTTTTCTCTCACAGGATATGTGATGCTTGGCTTCCTCTCGGGCAGTTAGCCTCAGAAATATAGTCTCCCAAATATTTGGTTTAAAAAAATGGCATGGAGGAACTGGGTTCAGCCAGCCATGGCCTTTATAGACTTTTATTATCCAAATCCATTAAAGAAGTGACAGGACCTCTTTAGGCTCCTTGTGATGTTTCTGAGAGAGGCTGTTCATCCACAGTGTAATAATAGATTTCACAATTTCACACTACCTTCAGTTAATACAAACGTGACTGCTAGAAGTAGAATTTCCATTGTGAGAGAGCAGAAATACATTTTCTTTTGCGTGTGCATGTCTAAAAGTCTTGTTTAAAGAGTGCTTTCTTCTGTATGCCAAGTCGTTATACTTTCAAAAATAGTTGCCTGCTCAGTATTTTCTTCACTGTAAACTTTTGACTTCTATTAACTCAATGAAAGCTCTGAGAACTTCACAGCCTCTGCTACAATTGTGAAGTTCTCTTCTGACTTGATAACAGCAATGTTAACAAAATGTATGTGTGACATGTAACAGGTTTTGCTGAAGGCTTATATCTAAGCTTAGAATCATTCAGCAGCAATTGAGGATTTTCTTGTCAAATGGTAGAAAGCTTTTTAAAAATACAGGAAGAATGTCCAAACCGGAAGGGCTTATAATGTGAATATATATTAAAAATTATTGGATTAAAGTAAATTATATATGTATACATATATATGTAAACAGGGGAGAAGTATTAGTCAGAAGATCAAGGTAAGAGATGACCATCTAATTATTGACATGAGTCAATCATTGACTAGGGAAGAAAAAAGGCAAGCAAGGCAGCTACATTGAAATACTTGCCTAAACCATACAAATTTGTGTTGCAGGTCCTTAGTGGGCCAGAAATGGTGATCCTAGTTTGAATAGTTTGAATAGGTTTGAATAGAGAGCAAAAGGTTAGAAGATTTGCACAGGGGATAGATGTGTTTGGATTTTAGACTTCAGTTCCTGAAAATCATGACTGTTTCTAAGAACGTAAAAAAATATATAATCAGAAGAAGCCAACCCCAATTTATCAGTGATAAATCACACTTGATCATACCGATGAAATCAGCCCTTATGATGAATTCACTGGCTGTGGTGGTGAAGAAAGGTGGCACATATAATAATACATCACGCCTAAAAAAGTCTTTGACCCACAGCATTCTGACTTGAAAGCTGACTTGAAAAGGCAAACTTCTGGGTGGAATAAAAATAGGCTGGACCTCCAGGCTCAAATCAATGACTTGACACAGCAGAGAGCCCTTAACAAGCAGAATAGCCCAAAGGATGATTCTAGGGATAGTACTGCTCAATATCTTAATCATCAGTTTAGATGAGCTAGAAAAACATTCAGATTTACAGATGATAGTAAATCTGAATCATTGATTTGTAGTATTTGTATCCGCTTATAAACTAGCAGTGAATTGTGAGGATTCAAAGTGCATCATGGAATACAACAGGGTTTTTTTTCCTCTGTTCTTTCTTAATAACCTCTATCATTCTATTGATTTTATCACTGGCTTGACCCTACTGAATTTTCATTTCCTACTAAAACATCCACCTACTAAAACACCAAGATCTTGTTCCTGGGTGTTTCTGGAAGAAAGATCTCTAAAAATTACAAGAAAGATTCCACATTTAATCTATATCATTTGATGTGCCACACGAGAAAAGGTATGTAAAACTAAATAGTGTTTGGGAGTTTTGACTTCTTTTCCTCAAGAAAAAATAAATAGATAGATAAAAGTGTTCCCAAGTATATTTTAAATGGGCTTATGGAAAAGTCAGTGAACATCAATCCCTCAATTTATTCAATGGTTTTATGTCATCCAGTAATATAAACCCTAAACCTCTTGAATAACATACATCTTGAATTCAGATCCTTGGTTGGCATGTAGTCTGCCTAACCATAGAGCAATACATTTTCAGCATAGGCCTCAGTCTATTTCTGACCTTTAAAAGAATATCATGGTATGAGATTGATGAAGCTGAGGATGATTATTTTCTGTAACTATCACCATGCCATACAACATGTGATTATTTTCTTGCTTTATGAATTTTAGATATCCTCCGACACTTCCAATTTATCAGTTATTGCCCTTCAAGAGAATCATCTGAATTTAAAATAATGAAGTATTAAAGGTAAAGCAGCATATGCATATTACACAAGCTGTATAAATGATACCATCTGTTGCACAGATTCATTTTTCATTTGCACAGCCACATTTTAAGAGTGAACTCGTTCAGTTTTTTTTGTTTCTTCTTTTTCCTTTCCTTTTTTTTTTTTTTTTCCCATCTCTAAATACCCTTAGAATTACAGAAAAACAGAATACATTGTATAGGAAAAATAAAATAAACTGTTTCTATTTCTGTTATAAGTATGCTCACATGAAGTACAGAACAGTTTGCAAAAGTTTTATTGTCATCCAGATAAGTCAGAAATTGCAACTGCTGAAATCTGTGTCCCACTTAATAAGACGTATCTCATACAGGAGAACAGTATGGTAGTAATGAAAAACTGACCCTGGGTTACACTCAGACATATTCTGTAACTGCTAAAAATGTGATATTTCCAAGTGAAGACTGTTGTCCTGACCAAGACCCACCTTAACAAGGATGTTTTTCCCATGTTTTCTCCTTTAGGCAAAGCACTAGTAGCTTTATGTACTCTATTAAATTTAAAATACTAATTTTATACTTAAATTACATTATCCACTTACTGTTTCAATAATTTTGAAAGAACTTCTCAAAGAACAAGGAACTTTTTTGTGAAGGAAAACTCTGAAATTAAGTTGAATGCATTTCTTTTATACAGCGGAAGGGCAGAGATCTCTGCTTAATGTTGCCCTCTTCAGAGTAAACACTTCTGTTTAATTTATTAGTATCTACTGTGATCAGAATACAATCAAAGATATTTGAAAATTATATTGCTGCTTGTTGAACTTTACGCTTGAAAACCAAGATTGTTTTTTCAGTTTCATATCATATTATCTTCTCAGTGATAAAATAATAGCATAGAACAAAGCTGAGAAGAATTCAGATATAAATTGCTTTCCACACATTTGCTTTTTTCTTTTACTTTTCTACACTATCTAAACAAATCCTGAAAAAATATATTTCTATCTTTGACATTAACTTTTTAGTACGGAAGAATCCAGAACCATTAAGCTCAAAGAGAGCAATTAAGAAAAGTTATAATTTGAACAGGACCATAAACTTGTCTTTGAGATACTAATAGACATTCAGTTAGAACAAAATCTTTGGACACCATCATAAATTCTGTTGATGATGGGGTATTTTTGATGTATGCATAACTGAAAAAATAAAAAGGTAGAAGACAAACACCTGTATTTTTAATTGCCACAAATAATATCCAGGAAGTTTAAGCTACCACATACTTTTAGAAATTAATCATAGTCTAGGGGAATAAGTAAATAGCTACTGTCAAAAAAGTGTACATTATAGACTTAGACAGATTTTTTTAGTGAGAGATGATCATTAAAAGTAAAATACTTTGTGATACAGTTATGTGACATAGTACCAGTAACAATGAAACAAGGCGGATTTTTGGCAGAGCTTGCTCCCCTTTACTGGGGCACTCCCAAAATTCAGGTAGCCTTGGTGGCAGTGACCACCTTGCTTCCAACGCCTGCATGGCAGACTTGAGCCTATGGAGGCATAGCAGAGACCTCAGCAAGTCAGAGTTTTCAAGACAAATACTGTGCAGTCTGATGCTGATCCTAGCTAAAATACATGTCAAAGGGCCATTGAGCTCAAACATCATTTTTTTAAAAAATCATGAAATCTTGAAGATTTTACTTATATTTTTATTTCCATGGGAAATATTGATTTATAATTTTCATTCCAAAGTGATTTATGACCTGCAATGACTAAGACTGTGTGATCAAAATGCACTTTGATGTTGCTGCTTCTGTGGCAGCCAGTCTCCTTCCAATAACCTTTTAACATACTGGCCAAATTCAACTACCATTGGCAGAAGAGCAGAGTTTACATTTTAACAAAGACTTTTGGAATATAGGTGCTTTTTCCTCCACTGAGTAACACAGCATGATTTTAAACATTATGAACTATTATATATATAAGCACATATACTGAATCTCTTCCACAAGAGATTCCATTCTGTAAGAAACTGATTTGGGGGTTTCACAGATATCACATAAATACTGTTTTTTTCTGGAATTATTAAATGCCATTCAGATAAATTTTCTAACTCTTTGCCTTACCCCTTTAAACAGACAGATTCTCAATACTGGCTCAAGTTATCCTGATTCTTATACTCCAATCACAACATATATTAAAATGAGAAACAACAATGATTTTTTAATTGTCTATTATTTATACTCTTTCACTACTTTTAATTAGTTGTGTTTTGAAGACACAGCATGTTTTTCAGGAGGACTGCTTTGGCAGGCTTACTCTCTTTCAAATCTTATATTTACTGTATATTATATCTCAGTTTGTTCACTCTAATGGAGCAACAGCATACTTGCATTGCTGTAGATTAATATTTTACACATTTTTTATCTGCTCATAAAATTCCAAGCCTCAAAAGTAATCATGAAACACTACTTACTTTTGCAAGGGTTAAATTCATCAATCAATATATGAAGATAAATTCAAAAATCACCTATTCCAGTAATGAACCTCTAGATCACCTCAACCAAACACCACAAAGGGCAGAATCTGAAAAGTGCTGCTTTCTTTGCACTCTTTCCTCTCCACTGATCTGAGAGAGATGAACTTTTTGATTTTGGTGACATCATCTAATGAAACAACATTAGATTTTTCCAGTCACTCAGTGGCTATCAGTCCACAAGAAGTGCTGGAGCTAATTTGAAGGATCTGAAGGAAACCTGCAGCACATAGCTAGTAATCATCAGAGCCTAAAACCTACTGTTTCTCTCTACAGATCCTCTCCTAACACAACGTACTCCTTGCTAACGTAAATCTAGACAAAGCTATCTGCCTTTGCAGCCACACTTTCTCCAAATTTATGAATTCACGTCCATAAATGCATACAAAAGAAAGAGAACAGAAAATTTCAGCTTTAAATCCTCCAGTTTTGCATGATTTAAAGAAAACTGCATTTTCCTAAGTGAAGGATTTTAAACATTTCAAATTTAAAATATTCAGGCAGGTAACAATCTTCCTCATAGCTTCTTTTATGCTAGTAGAGCCATAGCCTACAAATAAGATAAAAGCTGAGAGATGGATATGTCACATTTATTTCTAAGTTTTCTCTATTCCAGAAGTTGTTTTAGAAAAGAGCCCTGCTAGGCTCCTGTATTTGGCACGTAAAAATACAACTGAATAGATTTTAAAAAACTGGGGTGGGGTGAAGAGAAATCTAACTGATATCTTTGTCTTCATTTGCTCTTCCGACTTGTAAGAGTTTGACGAAAAAATAGCCTTGCATATTTGTGCTTTGTACAATGTCAAGTGTTGTTTTAACCATAAAGCATCTTAGTATGGTTTCCTACTGATCTGAGGAGCAAATGATAATGGGGAGTTTTCATGTGTGTGTGTATATATATGTATTTAATTTCTGACCAGAATATCTCAACAAAAGTGCTGTAAAGAAAAACACAGTTCCTCTAGAAAATAATACAAACACTTTTCAAGTCAGTTTGTGAGATACTTTAAGATCTTGTCAATGAAAGGATTGTTTATATATACAATTCATCACTACTGTCTTTATTCTGAATTATGAGGATAAGTTGTTAGTTGGCATATTTACGCCCACTCTACATTTGAACATACAGGTATCAAATGCATAAGGTATGATAACTGGAAGTCAATATTCTCATAATATTTATTTCCTGAGGGTCATGTCATAAGAGAAAAAGCCTTTGATGTAGTTTTCCGCTTCAGAGTACTGCCTTGGAATTCTTCTCATGAAGCCGTAGTGTGCTGCATCAAGCCCGAGAGCTTCAAAGAAAGCAAAGCTGAAAGACATGCTTGGAAAAACAGAATTGTCATGTATGTTCAACAAGCAGCTATGTCATCCAAACCAAGCAAAAATTTAAGGCAACACTCAAAGCCTGGCTATCTTCTTAGCTGAATAAGGTGCCATGGATTCGATGTACCAAAATTCACCTATTTTATGATAAAGGGCAAGTCTAATAAACTCTAAAATTATGTGCTTGCAAAGCAGTATTAGATTCAATGTCAATAAATGGGAAAAAAAAAATCTCAGTAATCCAGACCACTACCAAGCTTATCAAAAACACTTTTGGACATATCACAATAGGATTTCGGATAAATACCTTAATTCACTTGCCACCTAAAGACTGAAAAAGAAATAAGAATTCACCACAAAGCCAAACAAAATATGAAATATGTATCAAGATATATTCCTTCTAGCAACATTCCTGTTTGTCTCATACTTTACCACATGAAGATAAGTTCTCATTATATCTCCATTTCTGAGCTTACTGAACACAATGAAATTAGCAGTTCACTGATTTCTGTTTTGTTGTCTGTGTTTTAGTGTTAAGTGGCAATCATCTTGTCATGTCCTGCCAGAGGACAGAAAAAGAGACAAAACATGTCAGAAAGATGATCCCAATGAACCATAGACTTATGAATTTATACCAGGCAATACACTACTAACCTAGTAAGAAATTGTGGAAGGAAGGGTAGTTTCCAAAAGAAGGCAGATTCTATTGAACAAGAGAAATTATCAAGTGAATATAAACATTTATTCAAAAAGAATGGATGAATTACAAATATATTAGTTTTGACTAGTTGTTACCACACAGGAGTTTTTACGACAAAATTACATTTTTACTAAACCAAGCAAAACACATCTGATACCAGAGAAATTTCAAGGAGAGAAAAAAAAACAAAACAAACAAACAAACAAAAAACAAGAAGACTATACTTCTTAAATATTATTTAAGAGTATGATGAGAAAATACTTCAGAAGACAGAGCACTTTTAAGTGACAGAAGAAAATTTCTTTAGCAATACATTTTTTTTAAATCTATAATAATGACAATACTCTCCTATTTTAAATTTGAGCTGAACAGCCAACAGAGAAAAATGTCACTAAATACAGGTATCAATAATGTAAAGAAATATAAACCAGTAGCTAATTGATGAAAATACCATGTATTAGTGTCTATAACTTGATTTCAGAAACAAAAATATGCAGATAGAAACTAAAATAAATTTTAACTTAAAATTTATAAACTTGCACATTCACATGACTCATAATAAGACCAAAAGGAACTATTTTTTGGCTCATTAAGTTAAGAGAAAAGAAATCTCTAACATTTGGTTAGACATCTAATAATGTGTAATGATTTAACATCTATTGATTAGACATTAATCTGCTTGTCCTAGCATATTTCACATATATGAACCTGTTAATTGTGGTGAAGAAAGATATTACTTGCATTGCATGCAAGAAGTACTGTTCCATTTCATGGGAATACACCATTGACATAAAGATGTGAAGATATTTAAAGACATGAAGTAATTTCTTCTATGCTTTTTTTTTGGGGGGGGGGGTGGATTTTAAAGTGATTAGAGTTAAGTCATTCAGAAAACTAAGATATGATACACCTTTACAATTTTGAAACAGGAGAACCTCACTGTGGACCTTAAAGATATCTAGAAAAAGGTTTACTTTTTTCATGCTAACAGTGCATAACTTCCTATGAAATTATGAGTATCTGAGATGTGTTTTAAAATGTTGTGTTGTGACAACACAGCAATAGTTACTCCACAGCAGGGTTTATGCTCATGCAAGGAAGTATTTGGAAGCTCATAGTAGTTACATTTATTTACCTTTACATTTACTTTGTTGCTGCTTTCCAGCTTTCTGCAGTTGCAAAATACTTCAGGTAAACTATATAGAGAATGTCACTATTTATTCTTCACAAAAATAAACAGCTCAAAGTCGTCTTTGTCTTTGTATTTGCATTCTAACCTACAAGCTATCAACAACACAAAATAAATAGATCTCCAGATGAAGAGTCAATACAATTCTCATTTTGGGTGGAACTAGAGTTTTACATAAGGCATGAATCATTTTTTTAAAGATAAGTTGCTTCTACTCCAAGCCATTTTCTGACAGGTTTATTTATCTGGATTTTGCAACATTTGAACCCCCTTGAAGAGTTGTTCCTGGGCAGCTCTGTGTCTCTCTGACCTGTGCTTCAAAATGCTACCTCCATCATGAGTTACCAATATCTACTTGATGTGGATTTTTTTTTCCCTTGGAGTGTGGCACTATTGCCATTTCATGCACATCACTACTGAATTAAAAACAGATTCTGCCAATAGCCATATGAGAATCACCTCCAAATGTGATTGTAAAAGATCCTTAAATGCTGACATAATCATAATATGTACAAGCATAATCAGCTTATATAAATGATGAATTTGTGCTGTCTTCTTATACCCTTTCAGAATCTGTCAAGGTCAAAAAATGACAACACATTCTCTCTTACAGAAAATAAGCAGCACAAATTCTTGTTAGTGGGCTTCAAAATTAATTTGAAATGAAAGAACCCTCTGAACCAATTAAACCAAGCATTCTGACAGCACACTGCCAGAAACGATACTCATAAGCCGCACAGAGAGTCCATCTGGCTGGTAGCATCATGAACGCATACAAGCACATTTCCTATCCAAGCATTCTATTTTCCTGTTCTGCAGCATGTACGCCCTTGTCCACCTCTGAAAAACATTGCAGTTCTTCAGAAACAGTTATCTCAGTACAAATACTACTATTTTTAGGAACATGAAAATATGTCCTCGCAATTTATAGCCTACATAGAGAAATATAAATAATGGTATGACACTGTATTTTTTAAGCAAACAGTTGTAGATAGTAATGGTATCAAAGCCTAGACAAATGAGAAAAAAAAAAAAAAAAAAAAAAAAAAAAAAAAAGCTTTTCAAATGCTTCAGCTCTTATTACTTTGGAAGAAGAGAGAAAAAAAATTATTAAAAAATGCATATAAGCTTCAACTGAGGGCACATCAAACTCAGTCAACTGACAGTATCTCCATTTTCCAGCCACGCATCAATATAATTTTGCAAGTTCCTGCTATTAAGTGTAGTTGCCAGTCATTACTGGCTCAAGCTTCCCTTATGCCTGCACTAAAACCTTCATATTGTAGAAAAGTTCCACATAGAAATTTCAGCTGAAGATTGCTTTCACTGTTACAATTTTCTTTCCAAATCTTTGAAGACAGTGTTTCAGTTTGTAACAAAGTATTTTTTGAAGTTTACTTCAGAAAAGAATGTTTGAAAATAAAGCCAAACTCACTTCTGAAGTAATCCAAATATTCTGTTAAAGATATTTCTTCATTTGCATTAAAGTTAAGCTTAGTTTTTGCCCAAAGCCTTTTAAAACATATTTTCTTCTACAATGCTCTCTGCTCTCCCACCCTCAGTTCTCCTTATGCAACTTTTGTGTTCATACTAATTTTTGAGTACTTTACATTTACATCAGAACCGCAGTAGAAATTAGGAAAGAAATAAATAGAATATTTCTATATTTTCAGTTTAGCCCATGAACAAGCACATTCACGTTGAACTATGAACATATTTAACAGCTGAGTTCTATACAACTCCCCAGCCATACAGAATGCAGTCTGGGAAGGAATAAATGTTTCATCACACAAGTGAAATCTCTAGTAACTTTTTCCAGAAAAAAAAAAAAAAGTATAATTTTTAAAAATATAGCTTTTCAGCAATGGTACAGTTCCACTTGTATCAGTGTAACTAGCACTGCATTAATAAATACTCATGAATGTTCCTGCTTGGTGAGAATTGAAAGAATAAAACCCTAAAAGAAGCAACTTTTCCTATTCCTTCATCCCACTTTTCTACCTACCTCCCCGCCTAAGTGACTGAATGAATCAGCTAAGAAGCTCCGAAAGTCTGAGGAGACTAAGTAGATAAATTATTCTTTCATTAAGTCTTTTTAGATCTAGCTTTGAGAATGCCGACTTTGGTCTTTATTCAGATCAAAGCTGCAACTAGCTAGCCAGATTTTTTTCCTTTTTAAGTTACAAGAACAAAAAGAATAGCCATAAAACATCAAGACCGAAGACCTGTGAACTGAGTATTCTAGAATTTAGAAAAACATAGTAACATAAGATACTAACTGTCTAAAACAAGATTTATATGGATAGGTGTCAAGCATTGGAACTAACAATAATGGTAGAGAAGAACTTCCAGATGGTATTCTCCACACCAGTAGTTTTAGCCTCATGGGTTTGCTGAATCAGAGGTGATATCACCCTCCTGACCTATCCTGGGTATTTTTTCTTCCATTATTTTGAACTGGTTTTGAACTCAAACTTTTAATTTCCAGTACTCTTCATGACAGCTAGTACCATTTTGCACTGTATGAGGTAGCATTGCATTTTGTTGTTTTGAACCTGCCTGTTTTGAATCATTTGTGGTTTCACTTAATATCCTTTTAGTTTTCGAGGAGACTCACACTCTCTATGCCACTTAAGACTTTACAAACTTTTAACAGGCACTAAAATATCTCCAGACTGAACAGTTATGGCTATTTAACAGCTTCCCATATCCTTCCCATAAACTAAACTAAGCCTGTAGGCGTACACATATGATGAGTTACTTACAGAAGTGAAATCTAAACCATACGTTCATAATCTTTCCCTAATAAAACAATACTATTTTTATATTGGAGTACTTATGTAGCAGGTATGTTATCACTTCATTATAGGTTTTAATAATTATTTTTCTGAATAATAAATAAAACTTCAACTGATGACTCAGAATAAGATTCTGCCTAAGTAGAAATATCCACATATTTACTTTTTATGAAGAGAACAGGTAATATAGTCATCAAAAATGTATGGCTAGGAGGGAAGAGATTTTTAAAATTAGAAGAAAAGAGTAGGATAGGAGAAAAGTGACGAAAACTGCAGGGATAATCTCAGAGATGTCAGCACCCTGTTTGCTTCAAAAATATTTTGCAGACTTAAAGAATTTCAAAACAATTCTGGACACAAATGAACATGTGTAGGTACGATACAAGAATTGACATGTAAAAGAAAATAATATCAATATATTAGCCATTAATCTAAGCTACAACTTAAAATATTCAGACATCTATAAAGTAGGAGAGGTCAAAAGTATCAATGGCAATTACAAACAAATACCTTTAGGAGATTTTACAACCATATTAAGAACTAAAATAGAATTGTAATTGGGAATATCCAACAGATCTTTTCTGTCTGCAGAATGAAAAAGGGCACTACATTGCCTTTATAAGTCTGAATATAGAAAGCAATCAGCTACAAATAGAAATTGGGGGACTGTTGGGACATGTAACCACTTACACTGCACACCACTATGGCACAATCATGGTTCAGTAATAAATAAGCCAGACATACCACTATACAATTAATCTAATGATCTATTCTATTGTTATATGCTGTAAACTATAAAATATTCTAGGTAGCTAAGGTAATAATAACTAATACAAATAATATGGATCACTACAAAGTTCAACAACATACTGACATTCCATTTGCCATTTGTTCTTACCACTTCAGGAGCCATCAGAATCGAAGACAACAATATACCCCCTAGAAGCAGACTGTTTACATGGGAAAGATATTGATTTAAAAAACAACACCAAAGGAAATATCACTATTTGCAATTTCTACCATGAATTAAGTAGCCCCTTCAGAAACGTCTCTTTTAAGGTCCATAGAATTAACTGCTCTGTGAATTTATCCCCTTTCTGAGTAAGAGGAGTTGTTACAATGAGTAACAACTAATCCATTTTCCATGAAAAGTGGACTGGTTTACATACAAATAAAACTGTCTGATAAAAACTGTTTCATATATTCAATTTCCTGTTATAATTTACCCATGTCCCTCCAGAGACCAGTTTGGGAGAATGCAGATAGTGGGGGATGGATGTTAGCCTTAAAAACAATGTAATCTTCGACAGCAGGACTCTTCTTGGAATAAGATAGGGGAGGGAAAGAATTCACTCTTCCACCACTTAATATGTCATACCAATCCAGAGAAAATGCAGGTATTAGGTGTTTGATTGTTGGAATAAGGTGAATACTACAAAAACAACTGCTGATATATAGCATGGGCTGATTTTTTCATGCAGAATGTGGTCTGGAAGACACAAATATGAACTTTATGCAAAACTATAGTATGGATGGACTATTCTCACTGATAATGCATTTAGACTATCACATAAGGTTCTCGAAGACTAAGACAACATCAATTCCACTTTCTTTTAAGGTTCTAAAAATTGAATATGCTGGAAGATATAAAAAACTCATATTAAATAGGAGAAAAGAAGAAGCAAGTCTCTTTTATGATACTTTTTATAACTTTTCTCTCACAAGTAGTAATTGAGATTATTAGAAAAGCAATATGAATACAGTTCACAGCATATCAACAAAAGATAGAATTTTACATATGGAACAAAAGATGAAGAATGAGAGGTACAACACCACCTGCCAAATAAGATAACTAGAAACCAAGTAATTAATTTTCTTAATAACAACACTCATAAGTCTTGAACTACTGCCTTCCTGCTATATTTCCGGGAGCTGTTAAAGATGGTTCTCCTTCAGGAGTAGCTAATGGATGCAACAACGGTACCTATCCAGTAATAGATCACTGACAATTTCACTGTTTTTCAATAGTGCTAATTAAGGATTTAATGGATTTTTAGGACAGAGTGATTTTCTGATAACATTAATCACAGACTAAGTGTTTGGTTGAATACGGAAACTTCAAAGGGATTTTCACCAATGTCATTTATTAAATTTTTTGGAGCATCAATATCACCATCTTTGAAAAACTAAATATAGAAATATAGCATAAAGAAACTGAAAGATTTTCCTATACATTATCTGCACTGTACTTTTAAACCTAACATTCTCTTTCCCCACAAATTAGAGTACAGAAAAAAAAATGGAATGCAAGAAAACTTCCTTCCACAGAATAGAAACAGAAATCTAGGAAACCTATATTTCATCTTTAATGTGCTTAATTTAGCTTGATGATATTTCAGTCTACCTAAATATATTGGTAGCATTGGTTTCTGTCAGACATTAATCTAAAAATATTGCAGCAATTGTTTTTTTAGGCCTGGACTATTGCTGGAACCTGGACTGTAACTGGAGCAGTGAGAATGACTTCTAAACCAAGACAGCAACAACAAAGTACAGGTTGTTTCTTTCTGTTTTTTTTTTTTTTTTTTTTTTTTTTTTTTTGTTCTTCCTCGCCCACTTCCATGGTAATAGTTTTATTTGTTGTTTCAATCTTTTTGGCATCATTCAAATGTTTTTATTTTGCTAGTAGTGCTTCAATGAAAACTTAACTAGAATAACTTAATTCTATCAAGTCAGATATTTTTTCCATCATCAAATTAAAATTCTTGTGTCAGAGTCGACCTCAAATGAAATTTCAAAGCGCATTTAAGGAAATTATGTTTGTCTGTTTTAATCTTCTTAATTTTCACTGGATTTAATCTTCACTGCCTAGATTGGGAAACTACATATTCAGTGTGACTATTTTTTCTCCATAAAAACAAAAAAAAAACTATTATAGGGGGAGTGGACAGGGAAAACCAAAGAAACAAACAGAAAGGAACAACCTGCAAAATATTTTACTCTCAAAACAAATGCAAACCACACACAGAAGACTGTGTTTAACATATTTTCTATTAACATTAAGGCATTTTATTATGCTGCACATTTTACCAGTTGTTTCAATAGTAGAACACATTTTACTTTTACTATCAATGGGCTGTGCAGTCTCTTAAACAATGGCCATATTATAAATAATGCATAGTGTCTATCACAGGGAAGTTTCAGCCAGTAAAAGATGGTTTTATTGTGCAATTGAACATCATTGCTCAACTACAGTGAACACAGATGGAAATTAGCAGAGGCACTGTAATAGATGAGGAGAACAAAGAGCTTCTGGTTTTCATTAGGCCCATTTAGGGAAAACACTATTACTGGTTGCTTTGTTCTTTTGTTGAAAATATTTTAAGAATGGTTTTGTATTTGAGCTGCCTCATCTTAAGATGTTCAGATTACCACAAAATTAATATATGTCATCCTGTATTTCTGAACTATTTTGAAAAGACTGAAGAAAACACCAAAAAGAAACCCTAAAGAAACAAACAAAATATTCCTTAATCTGAGAACAAAAGATAGGCCATTATAATTGCAGTATTAACAGATGTTTCTTATATTTAAGTAGCAGTTGTTTCCAAAACAATCAGTACTTTGCAAAGGGAGGGCAATCTTTAAAACCACTTTGTGTTGCAGGGCAGTCATATGCAAAACATGGATGGGATAGTCTGTATTTGCTGGACAGAGGCAGAAGTAGGACGCTTTGGAAATCTAGCAGTATTTAAGTTTAAGATGCTCTGTCCAGTTCAATTCAAGTTCCCCTGCTGAAGGATAATTGTGACTTGAACATTATTCATTGTCATTATCTGTAATTAAGTTTCCAGTTAAAGTTTTATCTTTCTGTCACATATAATAATCTTTCCATGCAAATCATCTTTCCTATTTGCAAAAGACCTATTTGGCATTACAGAATGCTTAAGGTTGCAAGGGACCTCTCGAGATCATCTAATCCAAGCCCCTGTTCCAGCAGGGAGCATTAGATATGGACTGGAATGGCAAAGGATGAAATACAAACACAGGGCTGAAAGCAGCCTTGAGTGTGTGTGTTTCTTCCTTCTGTTGTGACAGAACCTTGGATATGGACCTCCAGATGGACCTCCAGGCAAATACTCCTGGCTTCTGCAGTTTTCCTTTTTTATACAGTCAAAATAATTTTGAATTAAGATTACATTCATACATAGTACCAAGTCAAGTCCATTAAGAAAAGTAGTCTGTAACTACTAAAACAAACAAACAAACAAACACTTTAAAAGACAAAAGGAAAAAAGAAGAAAGAAAAAGGAAAAAGACTGTTTCTTGGCATCATTCTATCCAAGATCATGCCTGAGTTCATTTTTCTCTAAGCCAGAACAACTGTTTGACTTGGTCATGCAGTCATTAAATCAAGTTTTAGATATAAATAGGCTGAATAAAAGAGCTTAAAAAAACAACGGAAAATGAAGTGTATTTTATTGCAGACAGAATTTTATATCCAAGACAATGTACACTCTTAGGACTTTGGGGAAGCCATCTGTAGTGATGGTGGAAACTGCAGAATGTCAGTCAGTCTGGAGAAGAACAAAGGTGATGAGAAAGGTGGAAAGTATTATTTTCTCAGTACCTAGTAACATTCCTTTTCTTACCTTTGAGTATGGTCCCTTACAACTACGATTACTCCAAGTAGCAATATTTCTTTTGACCATTACTGATTAAGAGTATCATATTGAAAAAAAAGCCGCAGCCAGTTTATTTAAAGATCATGTGTAGGAGAAATGACAGCAGGTGTCAAGAATCCATATGCAAAGGAGCCAACATCACTCACAGACAATATAATTCACAGCTATATTGCCATTTATGTGTGTCTGCTTTATACAACATCTTGATAACTCATTTGACAGCAAGTACAATTTGTTTTGTCACTTTAGCGGACCTTCTTCTAAAATAGCATGCTTTACCTACATATTTAAATGAAGAGTAAAGCAATTTAAAGACTTGGTTGTCTGTGAGTTCTGATGCTGCCACGAACAGTACAGTATCATTTGCCTTCAGAAGCCTAAGTTTGCTATGGTATGTTTGATTTTTGCCAACCATGGCCAAAAAGGCTAACTAATGCCACCACTCTCAAGGATGCAAGCTTACAGCTCGGCCTGGTGCTGTCTGCGGACAACTAATGGAGACAGTAAGTCACTCATTACTAGAACTTCACTGGCATTTGACACAGTACGCCAAAATTCAACAATTGCTTTACAAAAATGATGAGTTTTTAGATTGTCTAACCTTTTGGGTACTATCATGTGGAAGCAATTAAAACTACCACTAATTCTTTATTCATGAGAATTATCTTGCTTGCATCTCAGTATAAAATTTACAAGTATTTCTAAAAACACGAGTCTTGATCTTTCTCCTCCCCCGCATTTCTTTTTTTTTTTTTTTTTTTTTTTTTGAGAATCAGCTGGCATAAGATTAAGAAAAAACACATACTAATATGTTTTAAGTAAAATTTGTTAACAAGTTCCATTTTGGTCTAAGCAACACCAATACCTCTGCAGGCAGATGAAAATCTTCAGTGTTGAGCAATGGGCTGGCACACTGGCAGAGGCAGGAATTTGTTCTCATATCACTGATATCTCATGTCACTGATTGTCACTGAACATTGTTCTCCATCTCAGATGAAAATTGGTTATAATAGATCTGATTTCACATGATTCCTTTTTTCATTTTTTTTAAGTACCTAAGTAATGATTTAGGAATCCTAATCCTAAGTAAGGAGTAACACTACAGTCATTTTCTAATTTGTTTTTGCTGGAAAGAGTCTTAGCATTTATTTTCTGATTTGTTTTATAGAACAAAAATTAAGAATTTGCCTTAGTCTCTAATGCTGGTAACAATTAATATGTAGACAATTCTTTCTTAAAAGTAACAAACTTTTCACGATTATCTCTAAGTTTTTCCTCCCCTCTACCTTATCTTATTTTTTACTATTCTTTCTATTTTCCCTCCCCTCTCCCCCTCTTTTTAAATATTTTTCAAAATATCAATTTATTTTTAATTTATAAATACTGCTATTTCAGGCAGATCTGCAGATCTTCTTCTGTGTTACTATTTTGAGGCCCCTTTATTTCGTTTTTTTTTTTTTTTTTTTTTTTTTTTTTCCATTAAGCAAAGAGCAAAGCCATTTTGCAAAAGTTAAGCTATTGAACATACTAAGCCTGTCTTAAGAAGTTTTAGTCTCAGGAAAAAAGTCCACTGTAGGAAAAGAGAAAAGAATAGTCAAAAAAAAAATGCAAGGAGTTCTATTCTTTCAGTGAAATGAATTGTCCATGGGAAAAAAAAAAAAAAAAAAAGTTCTGTTGATAGATAACTCCTAAACATAGCAAAATTTTATAGGATCTTATCCAACTGATCTCCTGCTATCAGTGATGGCAGGAAATCAAAAAGATCTGAAAAAGTATATGAAAGCCATCTGTAAAAGCTACAGAACTACTACTAAAGCAGGAACACAGCAGCAACACAAATTAGCATGCAGCTCTTGTCTAGAAGGCTACAACTTAACTTCTTGGTGGATAATTTATATCAGTTTTACACAGCCTGTCACTTTTTACTCATTTCAGCAAAGGCGATTTAATCACAAAACAGTACAGCAAATGAAAACACAGCATGTGAAACAAAGAATAACTGAAAGAATTGTGTAATCTGTGCAAGCAAATTAACAAACAAACAAACAAACAAAACAGCAAGAAAGCCAAACAAAATTGAGGAAAATAGAGTTGGAAATTAATGAAGAAATACTGAAAATACTTTTAACAGTTAACTTAGTGTTATGAAGACCCTCTTTTATTTTTTTATTTTTTTAACAATTCCCACAGTGAATGTCTTTGCTTCAAATTAGTTATGGTTGGTTTTACTGTATTATGCAATTTATTCCCAAAGTTTGTTGTAGAAGATGCATATGGATGCTACTTCAGGATAATCAGGTACATTTTACACCTGTATACCTGCTGGATTTGGGAGGTATTTGGGAATCCTGGTTGACAACAAGTTAACCATGAGTCAAAAATGTTCCCTTGTGGCCAAGAAGGGCAATGGGATCCTGGCTGCATCAGGAGAAGCATTGCCAGCAAGTGGAGGGAGGGGATCCTGCCCCTCTGCTCAGCTCTGGTGAGGCCGCACCTGGAGTATTGGGTGCAATTCTGGGCTCCCCAGCACAAGAAAGACATTGAGCTTCTAGAGAGGGTCCAGTGTAGGGCCAAGATGATTAAGGGACTGGAGCATTTGTCGTATGAGGAAAGACTAAGTGAGCTGGGCCTGTTTAACCTGGAGAAGAGAAGGCTGAGAGGACATTTGATCAACATGTTCAAGTAGCTGAGGGGTGAATGTAGGGAGGATAGGGCCAGGCTCTTCTTCGTGGTGGCCAGTGACAGGACAAGGGGTAATGAGTGCAAGTTGAAACACAGGAAGTTTAACCTCCATATGAGGAAGAACCTCTTTACAGTGAGGGTGACAGAGCCCTGGAACAGGCTGCCCAGAGAAGTCATGGACTCTCCTTCTCTCGAGATCTTCAAAACCCACTTGGACGCAGTCCTGTGCCACGTGCTCTAGGCAACCCTGTGTGTGCAAGGGGGTTGGACTAGATGATCTCTAGAGGTCCCTTCCAACCTTAACCATCCTGTTATTCTGTGATTTTTATCTCACAGATGTCCCAGTAGTGTTTAAAAAACAACTAAAGACTATGAACAATTGGACTTCTTTCCAATTATGGATTTTTTTTTTTTTTTGCAAATATTTTGTCAATATTTTTGGAATAAGCATGGGACATTTTATCATGTAAAAGAGTTCTGCTTTCCTTCAGAAAACCATGAAATTTAGAAATCTTGGATCAAACTAAATAATCCCCAGGATACTTACTTTTTTACTTTGCTGTATTAATTTACCAATTTTAACAGGGACCAGGCTGGAACAATCTGCGTAGCATTGATGGCAGTTCTTAGTGCAGATCTCTACCTTACATTCCTGGATTACAAGCCTTTTCTGTAAAATAAGCTTCCTAGTGAGATACCAAGAAGATAAGAAATATAATATTAATATGCATGTTCAGGAGACAGAAAGACAGAGGCAGATGTTAAGAAAGCTATTAGAAAAACTATGCAAGTGTGACATTTGACCGAAAGAAGCAAGAAAGCCTCTATACAAGCAAAAGCCAACCTCTATGACCACAAGAATTTTCCAGGCAGATGAAAGTGGGGTTTGTATCTGCTTATTCTCAGAGCCAGCTGTCTTAAACACCATCCTCACATATCCTGCCCCAGGCAACTCAGTAGCTAGCCCTGTTGTACAAAGCAGGTAGAACGGCTGCATTATGCTGCCTCCTTATGTCACTAAGACTCAACAGACAAAAGCAGAAAGGAGGGTTTTAATGAGGTTTATAAATTTTTGGAGCAGATACATAAAACTATTTCCAAGCTACGTGCTGCCCCTGTTGAGCTGTTTTTATTTTCATACAGTCAATGTTTCAACATGTGTGTTTTTGTGTAGAATCCCTTCAAAAGAGGATTAAGAAGGAACAGAAAAAGAACATTCATGCTTCTCTGAATGTTACCAGGCAGGGAAAAATGTCAGTGAAGCTCTAATTCAACTGTCATTTACCGGATTAAAAAATAAAGAAAGAAATAAAGGAGGAAATTTTCTTCACTTTATATGGAGTACTTGAGTGCCCACTCAGGAAGAGATATGGACTGAGTATTTCTTTCCCTCACCAATTGTCAGCTACTTCCTACTGCAACTTCCTCTCTATTAATCTAGTATACTAGTACAGAAGGATAGAGAGAGGAGACCTCGGTACTTGGGCGTACTTGAGTACTTCATCAATTCCATAAACTCTATGCCTTCTACCTTTTCGCTTTTGGCAGTAAAATAGAAGGCCTTTAAATCCTGTGGAAGAATTGTTTGAAAGCAGAAACTGAGAGGAAAACTAGGGCCTAACAGAAGTTTTGGCATTACAGAGCTTGCTTGGGGTGATAACACAGTTGCCACTTCCACGGTGATTGGTGTGCACAGACTCAGCTCCTCCATGGTTCCCTGGGCAGCACAACCTGCCCTCCTCGCAGCTGCAAAGGGGAGTAACGGAGGATGGAGCAGAGTGAAGGCACCGCGGCCAAACTCTGTTGCGCTCCCTGTGCTGGGCTGCTGCTAAGCCACACAGTGGCTGTCCCATGGGAGATACAGGATAACATGTCTGGTGCTGAGCCAGCAAGGGTGGCAAATCACTCCTTTTGGATGAACTTTGATCATTACAATGTCAAAACACACCTCCAACCCCAAAGTTACCCACCTCCCAGGTACGACCACTGGGCATGCGCTCTAGATTATCGATCGACTTTACCTTTAAAGGAAAGCAATAAACTTTCTCACCGATCAATAACAAAATTAAGTATGACTCTAGCCACTCAAGCTCCACCTGAATGTAAAGAAGAGCATAAAAGGTGAACTCAGGAGGAAAAGGTGGGTGAAGAATCCATCGTAACTCCTGGGTCGACAGGCTGAGCCCCCTTCCCTCCCCTTGGGTCCGGATGCTGCCTGAGGAGACTCAAGACTGAGAGCCCTCTCCCATCTTCTGGGGTGAGTGATGATAGCACATTTGTACATCAGAGCTAGCTAAAACCCCACACTGTAGTAGAGAATTTCCTGTATTGACATCCAAAACCTGCTTTGTAAATGTTGCGTCTGAATAAATCATGTCGTCTGTGAACTTGACTACTTGTCTGAGGAGAGGCGATTGGACCTACAGTCGACAGACTGTTCGTGAATCCGATACTGCCAGAGTCGAGCTTACAGGTGATTACACTACCTGGGAACTCGATTTGCTCCTAGGAAGGTGATCGGACCTACGGTCCATGGACTGTTCGTGAATCTGATACTGCCAGAGTCGAGATTATAGTTGATCACACTATTTGGGAACTCAATTCGCTCCTAGGAGGGCGATCAGACCTATGGTCCACAGACTGTTTGTGAATGCAATACTGATTTGATATCTCCTTCCCTCCCCCCCTCCCCCCCACTACCACTACGGTTTTCAAACTGGAACATTTCACAAATCCACCCCCTTTTTTTTTCCTTCTTTTTGTTTTGCAGAAAACAAAAAGAGCTGTAGGGATAATAATGATAATAAGGGTATGTTATCTTTCTGTAGCAGAGAATGGAAACAATGCCCTGTAGGTTGGAAGGTCTCCTATATCCATTGGCTTAAGAGATACATAACTACCACTCAGATGGTGGATCATCCCAATTCCAACTGAAGCTATTAGTTTAGAACCTGAACCATATAGCAAAATAACATTTTTTCTCTCCTAATTCACAAATTTCTCATATACATTTTTAAGATGCAAAAATCTATTATTACATCCTGACAGTTACTTTTCCCCCAACTGAATTGCCTGTACTAAGCTGTTCAGTATTCTAAGCCACTTATCTTGTTAGTGTATGGAGCCTACAAAGTTACTCTGTTGATCTAGCTCTAAATTTCAGACCTGGCAATGATTTAACCAACGAAGAGTACGAGAGAGCATTCTTCATCTAAAAGCTTGGTATTAAATAGCAGATACATTGATGAAACATATGAAAAAATCTATTACTTAATGTTTTACAATCAACTTGATTTGTATTATATGGAGAATTACAGTCTTACTCATTGTTGCTGGGAATGATATACTCCACTGCAGCTTCAACTAGGTTGAAAAGATAAGAGACTTTAAGTGCTTAATTAGAAAGGCTTTTAAAGATATGCATAGTCAATTAATACTAGTGGGCTATAAAACTACATGTTATGACTGATGACAGCTCCTGCTTTGAGGCAAATCCTTGTTTTCTAATTAAAACTGCAGTATTAAAAAAGCTTTGGAGAGGCCTATGCAACCATGTATATTCTACAGTCACAATAGCAATCAAAATATAGACACTAACCTGAATGTCCACACCCAGAGGTGTTTAAAAAACAACTGAGTTTTGTAATATTTACCCATGGAAATTGCCCATGGTTGTCTGTTAGCAACAGTAATCACTATCATCCATATGTGAGCATTATATAGCTGAGCCATCACTACAAAAAAAAAAAAAAAAAAAACACTTTGGTAAAAAGAAATTTCATTAATAAAAAAAAGTGTGTTCTATATTTATATTAAAGGTGAATAATTGGGATAATCTGATTTCCTCCTGCAAACTACTGTGAAACAGGAGAGAAGTAGTAACTAATCAAATATCTGTTTATTTTGTTTTGTTTTGTTTTGATCATGTCAGCTTTGTTTAAAAAACCAAACACCTAAACACTGGAAGGACACAATGATGCTGTAAATTGCACCATCAAATTATAAGAAGTCTCAGGACGAATGCACTGCAATTTATGATGAAATTTATGATGAATGCCTAGAAACCTAATCATGGTTTACAATTTGGATAATAATTATACAGCTTTAAAAGAACAGGAAATACTATCACAGCTATCTGTGACAGCGATGTAAGAGATCAAATCTGAGAAGTACCATAGGAATAGGAAAGGAACAACAGTGACTCAGTCTAAAATATATGCAGATTAGTTTTCTAAATTTATTCTGTACTTATCTGCAAGAGAATACAATCCTACAACTTTCTATTCTAATCTCTGGGTCTTCTCACATGGAGAGTTGTTGTAGCAATACACCTTGTTCACACTAGACATTCAACAGAAGTCTTTAACAGATGTCTTCCTGGCAATATAATTGCTGCAAGTCTTATAATAGTTTTGGCAGATAAATAGTCATAATTAAATTTCAAAGATGAAGTCCCATTTGAATAAACAGAACTCTTTTTTTTTTTTTTTGTACCAAAAACTCTTTTTGTACCAGAACTCTTTTTGGTTTTTTTTGTGTGTGTATAATTCAATATCATACTACTCTGAATGTCTATTCTGAAAAACACAAGCTAAAGATTTTTATAATGTAAGATAATATAGATAGGCATCTATCAAAATTGTTTATTTCATTGCTACAAAGTATACACAGCCACAGGAAACACTATTTCTCCCAGAAACATGCCTTCTCTACATAGAACTCAGAGGGCAAATAACATCAACATTGCTAGAAGAAAAAAAATCCTGTTCCTGTGTAAAAAGCAAAAAGAACTTAATACCAAAAACATAAGAGGTCTTTGACTTTTGTATGATGAAAAGAAAAAAGGTAGAAAAGGATGAATAACTAGAAGAAGAGGGCCTTACTCCCATTGTTATTTTGTCCTCTATTACCCATGCACCCTTCCACAGAGCACTAACAGCAAAGAGCCGGAGACTCTTTCAGTAGTATTATCAGGCAGCAACCTATTCCAAAGGCAGAAGAGGAAAACAGGAGCAAAGAGAAGGGGCTACATCTCTATATCACTAGACATCAGATATTTGTTTTTAAATCTCCTCATTTCTGTATTTTTTTTACTTTTTAGTACAAAACTCCCCAATCGCTAATGTCCTTAGGTTGCTCCTGCCAGTATGAAACCTAAGACATTTCTTTCTGCTCTTACCTAATTAGCAGATCGTACAAATGTACTTACACCTTGACATTAAATTGGCACAGGTGGTGATGGTAATACATTTACCAAATCTTATCTCAGAAAGTCTAGTTCCCTTACATATCAAATGAACATAATGCTCCTTAATAATTAAACTATAGTTCTGTAGACATAAATTTAAAATGTCATGAAGGACTTTCCCAGCACATGACAAATAAGGTATTCTTCACTCTGAGTATGAAATGAGGGAAAGGTGATGGTGGAGGTGAAATCAATCATATCACTAAAAATTGTAGAATGCAGTCCACACAAATGCAGTCCATATATAACAGTGTGTTATAAGCAACTGTAACTCAAACACTTCCTACTTTTAGCATGCTTTAGAAGCACACTTTAATGTGTGCATAATTATACACGGTGTAAAATAGATTAAAAATCTGTTCTTAGTCCTAATGATGACTCTTAGAGCTCAGGGGTTTTCAGCTGCCGAGAAAAAAAATGTGAAATTAAAAAGCAGAAGCTGGATGGAATAAAGCATCACCAGGGCTGCCTCTTCCATCAGTCCTCCCAGAACCCTGCATACTGTTGGTAGAGATTTATATTTTTTTTTAATTCATGGCATCAAAGTAGTACTTATGTAAAAATCATAGGGGTTTTCATATGATTATATCCTTTACTCTTATATGGTATTTCCAGTACACAAGTTTATATTTATTAATGATAACATTTACCTCATTAGGAGTTAACTATTGCAGGCCATTAAAATTTTTATATATGTAAAAACCTTTCATCTACATATGGTTTGTTACTTCCCAATGTACACACTGTTGTGGTTTGTTTCTGTTCTTCCTTCACATCCCTAATATTCTAAACTAGAGACAGAAGTATGGCTAAAGACACAGTGGAGGTTTCAATTACTTCTGTTTTTTAACATAATGGTTGCTATTTCTGCATAAGATCATAAATAACAATGCTGTTAAATAGAATAAATATTTCATGCCTACAAGCACTCAGGAAAAAGAACAAGAAAGCAAACAAATACTCTGCTAGAAGTATTCATCTAGTATATCTGAATCAAGAAAAGAAGAAAGGATACCACTAGCTGTGTACATTTGAAATATATGAAAGGTGGGAAAGATGGGAAACTCACAGAAAACTAAGAAATTCAGAAACTGATTTGACTTTCAGAATCAGAGTAGATTTGACTTTCACTGTAATGGCATGCACGAGAGTTGTACATATAGGTTCCTTGCTTATACCAGACACTATCTCCTCCCCTCTAATTTTTTAGATGTATCCTATTTGGTTGAACTCCCATTTATATGCTATTTAACCTTGGTCGAGTTGGGCAGAGAGGAACCTCATGAGGCTCAACAAGGACAAATGCAGGGTCCTGCGCCTGGGGAGGAATAACCCCAGGCACCAGTACAGATTAGGGGTTGACCTCCATGAAAGCAGGTCCGTGGAGAGAGATTTGGAAGTCCTGGTTGACAACAAGTTAATCCTGAGTCAGCAATGTGCCGTCGTGGCCAAGAAAGCCAATGGGATCCTGGCCTGCATCAGGGGGAGCATCTATCTCATGAGGAAAGACTAAGGGAGCTGGGCCTGTTCATCCTAGAGAAGACTGAGAGGAAATCTGATCAATATGCATAACTTCTCCTGAGGGGTATAACCTCACCTGAGGGGTGAATGCAGGGAGGATGGGGCCAGGCTCTTCTTTGTGGTGGCCAGTGACAGGACAAGGGGCAATGGGTGTAAGTTGAAACATAGCAAGTTTAATCTCCATATGAGGAAGAACCTTTACAGTGAGGGTGACAGAGCCTTGGAACAAGCTGCCCAGAGAGGTTGTGGAGTCTCCTTCTCAGGAGATCTTCAAAACCTGCCTGGATGCAATGTGCTCTAGCTGTCTCTGCTTGAGCAGGGCAGTTTGGACTAGGTGATCTCTAGAGGTCCCTTCCAACCTTAAATATTCTCAATTCTGTAACCTTACTTCCTAAGGCATCCCTTCACAGAGTAGGAAAATATTCTTGGCAGTGTTCTCTTTCTAGTTACTCTGCTTCTAAATGACAGAAAGAGTAAAATGGTAATAGTGAATAAAAGAAGAAAGGTAAAAGACAGAATTTCCAAGTAGTTTGTTCGGAAAATCAGCAACAAATACATGACAGAGATGGATGAAAGAAATGGGTCACAGATGAAATCACGAAATGAATTTTTGAAATAAACATCATTTTGTATGAAAACTAGCCAATAATCATCACTGCAATAAAGAAGTTGAATATAAAGTCATAAAAAGCTTACAAAGTATGTTAAATATCCAGAAAAGAATTTTGGAAACAAGACAAGTGCTGGGTGCACCTGGTACTTATCTGGGAGAAGATATGTTTTTCCACTGGTACTATCAATTTCTGTGAGATTACTGTTCCTTTTCTATTAAGCTGTTGTATATCGCTACTAATGTTACTCCACAGTGAAAGACTGTACAATCTGTCAATGTGTTTATCCTCTGTACTCGGCAAGATGTATTTTGGGGGGGTGGAGGAAATATTGGTAGCACTTTTCTTCTACACATGTGAACATTTCACTCTTTAACTGCACAGAAAAAAATATTTTTAAAACTATCAAAGAGACAGCTGTAAACCGTCACAAATTAAGAGGGATTTTTAATAGACACAGACCATGTTTTCTGACTTTTTTAAAAATGAGTCATTTTCAAGTTTGTCTTTTTGAACTTAAAATCTCGCAGTTCTTGGTCTTGAGGGTTTTGAACAAAAACATTCCTTTTCAGTTAAAAGGGAAGAATTCTAGAAAACCACAAATTACACTGTCAGCCTTATGACCGAATGTTATTCAGGATGAGGAAACTGAAACAGACTAAGTGAATACCATGTAAATGTATTTACATTTTATTGAGAAATCAGATTTACTGAAGCAATTTTCATACAAAATAATCTTATATACTTGGATTCTATTCTTTGAATATATGTATGAAAATCTTTGATCACAGAAGCAGTTATTTGCATAATGCAAGCACTTTTCATCTTGAGCTAATATCTGTTGGTTAAAGCTTCACTTTTGGGCTGAATGCTTTTGTGAATGAATGGACTCCTTTCAAAGGGGGCTTGTGATGTTCATGTTCAATAATGCCTTGCTAAATCCTCATGAGTGGATACCTTCACTTATTTATCAGAATGCAATTTAGTTTAAGAGTAGATATTCAAGTTTTGAGAATGTCTGTTTATCCCATATTTATTCTGGAGTGCCAGAACATAATGATGCCATCACATAATGATATTGCCAAGTGGATTAGAAAAATACATAAGGATTGCAGAAAAAAAATATATAGTGTGCAATCACACAACAAGTTGTAAAGCAACTAGCTATTTACACTGGAGAGCAATTTTTTCTTCTTAAAGGCTAAGTGAAAAATGTGATATGGGCTAATATGCAGTAAATGAAAAGATGATGCTCTCATATTGCCTGAGACAAACTGATCAATTTGCGCAAATTAATTCCTGGGGTCACTGAAGATTTTTCTGAAGCTTGTTCTAAGTCCAAAGTAGACAGCAGGTCTCTTAAAAGAGACAGAAGAAATTAATACTAACACGAATGATTTTGCACATTTCTGAATAAAGAGAGAAAGCTTAGGCAGGGCCATGACAAAGACAATTAAACTTTCTAATACAATCTGCACCTTATTGAAAAGGCTGTCACACAATTATAGGAGGATGAAAAGATATTTCCAATTATCTCTCTCAGATGGACTATGAGAAAGAAAAAAAAAAAAAAGGAAAGAGAAATAGATAGAGGTGAGAGATCTTTTCCTAAAAGTTCCTGGGCTCTTGTTCTACTAATTCTTTCTTCTCTAAAAATTATCACCCCTTGTCTGCCTTGATCTTTGCCTTTCAATCACTGGCTCTGATTTCCTCATTGTTTATTCATCTATTGTCCACTGATGGGATATTTTCCCACCAGTAAGTTGGCAGCAATAACCTGCTACCTCAAAAACGAAAAACAGTAACTTCCTGGAGATCAACAGTAAAGCCACCATTTTGAGGTTACCCTTTTTCCTCCATGCCTGACAATTAAAAATAAAAGCTGATAACCTCAGGCTAATTTTCAAGTGTGCATTATAATATTAGGCCCTACGTAGAGACATATAGAAAGGGAGGTGGTGTGGTGAAGTGGATTCTGTCAGCCTTCCCAGATACCAGTTGCAATGATAGAGACATGCTAAGTTTCATCTAAGCTTTGACTCAGAAGAATAAATAAGCCCTGCCTCATTTATGTGACAGAGGACAAACATTTCTTTATATATATGTGCTTGTAAAAAGCTTCACATAAGCCATTTTACATTTCAGAGCTAAATCTAAGAAACTACATATACCTGACCTACAGTTTTCAGCACAGAATTTTAACTTGTCTCACTACTTGTATTATTATTTTTTTTTTCACTGTGGAAGGTCTAAAACAAATATTCAAATAACTACCCTCTTATTTAAAGGTAACTATTCTCAGTACTTCCAGAAAATGTTTTAATGAATGTACATGGAACAACTCACAAATCAAAATACAAATTCATTCAGACACAAAGTCTTGAAGTCAAAATACTGCAGGACGAAAACTGAAGCAGGTGTGTACAAAGGCTAAAGACTATGCAAAGCTGACATCTCCAAAGAGATCATTCTGATCATTCACTGGTTCATTAGTGAATAACCCTCCTTAAAAGTGAAAGGTTCAAAAGACAGAGCATCTGTCAGCATGTTGGGATTACCTGCTGTTTTGATAACCACCTGGCTCTAAGATCATTTCTGCTTGCCATCTCCATGGATCCAAAGCGACTATAAATAGTTAAAATGTAACCAAGGTAAAGGAAGTGCCAGATTGAATTAAAATAGGTAGGATGTTAATAATAGTTTCTTAAAGGAAAAAAAAAAAGATCTACCAATATAATAAGCTTACAACATTAATAATAACATCCTAAATATTACATAGTGGATTTAAGTTTGCATAGGAGACCCATCTAAATATTTCCATAGGATGACTTTCTAGGGAAAAGGCTTTCCTTAATTCTGAATTGTCTAAATATTTAGTGCACACACAATGTCCCCGGGTTCTTAGTTCTACAATGTACTAATTATACACAATCAACTGTATTATTATACAACTGAGGAGTTCGGGTTTTAGCTGACACTCAGAAGACATGACACAACTTCAAATATTGATTGTGGTCTCATTATGAAGAAATATATTGAAGTATTGCAGGTCATCTTCTGAAGGATTTTGTGATATTTGTACTATAAAAGGAATTTTATGTTAGGTTCAAAATGAAACTAGATGGGAAATCACAGAAAATATTCCATTTTTTTACAGAGTTCTTTAAAAAAAGTTATTTTTTACTATAACCAGAATTTTTGTTCTAATCAGGGATTGTATGCAGATATATAACATTTGCATTTTCAAAGAACTATTTAATGTTTGCAACAACCATTCAATCACATACTTTAAATAGGCAATAAATGAAGAAATAAAAACTCCATCCGTCCCATTATAAAAGATAAGCAAATACAATATTCATTAATGCCAAAATTTCCTGAATAAATTCTCGTGGAAGAAGTACGGTTAATGGACCCTGATTGCTATTAAAAAAATGAAATCGGAAAACCATCCTGAGTGTATAGTAGATGAACTCATACGCATAAAATCTACATTTGTTTATATATAGTTTAAATTTCTGTTATACCATATAGTCACAGAATCCCAGAATGGTTGAGGTTGGAAGGGACCTCTAGAGATCACCTAGTCCAACCCCCTCCTCAAGCAGGGACACCCAGAGCACATGGCACAGGGTGGCATCGAGGAGGGTTTGAAAGATCTCCAGAGGAGACTCCACGACCTCCCTGGGCAGCCTGTTTCAGGGCTCTGTCATCCTCACAGGAAAGAAGTTTTTCCTTACCAGAGCATAAAATTCTAGAAATGTATTCTTATAAGTAACAGCAAGGGTACAGTTTGAGTCAGAAGTCCAGGAAAAAGCAATTACTATTAGATTTAATGTGCTTAAGTTTGGCACAGCTGCTCAACAATATGCACACTATAAAATAAACAAGCAGGAAAAACTGCAATGTAGTACCTTGATGCAAACCCACCAAACATATTCTGTAAAGTATTATTTACAGAGAATTTTGGTATTATTTCAAATGAACTTCATCACAGAATATTTTGCATTCCCTGCACAAGAAAGATGTTGAGAATGCTGAGTTCAGGAGCAGGCCATCAAGGCAGCTGGGGTCTGAGGAACTTGGCCTGCGAGAAGACGCTGAGCAAGCTGTGCTCAGCCTGCAGAGGAGGAAAGGTAGAGGGGCTAAATCACCTTCCCAGAAGCCTACAAGCTAAGTGTATTTATCACCCAGTTTTCAGATCACAGAAATTATCTCAGCACATCAGACCTGGAGATTAAATATTGAAACAGTTCTGTCAAAAACAGTGTGTAATTGAAACATCAGTAGTTGAGCTCAATAAGGCTAGGTCCTCAGTTTTTATCTAGTGACTTATGAGGACATAAATTAGACTTTATTTTGCCCTTTTTAAGCCATAAACACAAATGAAAAGTTAAGATTTAAAAAGATTTAAAAGAGTAACACTAAAAAAAAACTACAGAAACATCAGAAAAAGTTGATCTTCAAGTTGTTGCTTCTGAATGGCTATCATAAAAATGGCTTAACTGGGAAGAACTACATACAAATTCTTTGCACCTATTAGTTTTTTTGAAATCTGTGCATCTGTGAAATTCATCCTTTAAGATAAATAATTCAACAGATTGATGTGAGAGAAATGTTTCAGCAAGGGGAACTCAGAGAAAAACTAGGGCCTAACAGAATTTATGGCATTACAGAGGTTTGCTTGGGGTTGCCTGCCCATCAAAGCACAACAATTGAGTATCGACTTTATTTATAAACAAGATATAAACTATTTATAAATGATACGTTTTTGGTATTCTGGTCCAAATTAGCTCTCATGATAGCTTTGCAATATTGAGGTCAGTGCTTCACTAATTAGAAGATACTACCTTTATGTTTACTTCTCTGAATTAAGTGTAGGTAAAGTATGAGTGCAATTACCTGAACATGGAATTTTACACATATGCTATATGTGTTGTACAAATTGTCCTGGCAATTTTGAGTCCTTTCTGTTTTAGAAATCCAAGCTCTTTTTATACCGTAGCAGACTCATAGTATATTTCACAATTAAGTATTATGTGGTATTAAAACAAAACAAAACAAAACAAAAATCAGTTGAACCTGAGTCAAAATATTTTAAAGAATAAGCTTGTGGAGCATGGTCCTTTCCAGTAGCTTCTGGATTTAAAGTAAGTTATGAAGAAATATCAGTAAATGCTTGGTACCATAGTATCCTGTAGCCTACAAATACTAGACTGTGTACTTTCATTTAGAACTGTGTCAGTTAAGCAGTAATCTCATTCCCATATAATTACCTCTGTGTAAGCCATCACTTTAGTTTCAAATAGCAAGCTGGAAGCTACTCAGCTCTTAGCTAGAAAGAATGGTTGTGTTTTCAAGTAAACAAGATATCAAGAATTGAAAACATTCTCATGCAGCCTGACAAAATAATGTAAAAAGTATATTGGGTATTCTTAGTAGTCACTCTATTGAAATCACCGATGAAATATACCATATACTTATAATACTATATATTTATAATTGATTTAGTAGGTATTCTGAGGTATTCCCTTACTGAAACATTAATAGTAAGGACCTATGCACAAGAAATCACTGAAGAAAAAAAATTACATTATAGTTACATGAACTCCCTATGTTAATAATGCATTAAGGATTCAATTAGTTGAATTTGGAACAAGTAATTCCCACTAAAACTAACTTAACAACTCCAACACCTGTCTTCACTTACATTTAGAATTGTCAGTCTATCAACTGAACTCAATACATGCCACTCTTTCTCCTGTATCAGACCTTAGAGTCACACAAAAAGTTTTCTACATCTTTTAATTTTCTGTACAGCTAGGAAATCCCTCAAATTATTCTGCAAGCCATCCCCTCCTTGCAGACAAAAACATTGGAGATAGCAGGGAAAAGAGAACAGACAGGGAAGCACAAAATCAGAAACAAGCAATTATGGGCTTTTAGTATCCAGCATACATAAAATTAAACACACTTCTGAGAAGGACAAAAGTCTAAAGTTATTCAGGGAAAATGTCAATATTAAAGAGATGCTGATATCCAGATACCCTGTCTTCCAAAAACAACCAGGTTGTGTTTTGGGGGTCAAATTCAGAGAGGAGGCAACAGGGGTCCTTATGTTGATGCTCATGAGTCCTGACTAGCTTGCATATGACTAGTGTAAAAATAATAAACAAAGCAATCAAGAATTTTCATGAAAACACAACCCACTGTGTTCATCTCTTTTGTTTCCCATATAGTAAAATTTTAAAATGACAGCAGGTAAAGGAATAGAAAAGGAATTGTAAATAAAATGCAAATGTCTCTATCTCATTAAATGGATAATTATCAGTTTTGTAAACAATGGCATTTAATACTTGTTTAGTAGCAAAACAAAATAGAATTTTAATAATTAGAATTTTAATATCACAGTCCTTTCATGTATGATGTAAAAATGCATCAGTACAAATTAATTTGGCCTACAATCTAAGTGTATTTATCACCCAGTTTTACAAGTAAGGAAGTACAAGCACAGTATGAAGTTGTCAAGACATCACAAAAACAGATTCAGTAAAGCTAAGATCAAAGCCTATTTCTCTGACTCCAGTCCTGTGACTTAACCTCCAGCTGGTGTTAGGTGCAGTTAATCCAGCTAATTGAGGATATATTAATCAGCACAGTGTGAATCATAGTATTTTTGAAAGAATTAACAGATCTGTGGCAAACTGTCCTTCTCCATAGCTATTAGTACACTCTGCTCTTTACCAACAGGCCATGTCAAGACTAGATTACTACTATCTCTGGAAAGCTTTCTTGTAAAGTTATTGAGATGACATCCAGTGGGAAACAGCAGCCATTTGGCTATTACCATATCAAATCACCTAAAGAATAGGAGCAAATTACTTTAAACAAATGAGTATGCCAGGGAGGAGACTAGAGCCTTTTTTAGCTTTCCTGGTAAATCTGCACCTGACATTGAAGACAGTTGGCACAATTTCACTGCACACCTTCTAAGTCTCTTGGGAGGAAAGGATAACACTGCCAGCAGGAGCTCCTGACAGCCCCTGCAGAGTGGGATAAGCAAGCAGCTTTAAAGGGGCAATATAATTTCCTCACTGATCCTGTGCATTAGAATAGCTTCTTGGCTGCACCTCGAGTCCTTTTTTTGAGCCAGCAAATATCTCCTCGGGGGAAAAAGCATGCATCAAATACAACAAATAATGCTGTTTTCACTCTCCTGGGGACCTTTTCATGGGTGAGGAGGCATTAGTTCAAAAAGACCCTGGGATCTAGCAAAACACATAACCTTGTGCTTAGCTCTTAATTGCATGAGCATTTAGACTAAAATTTCAGAATAATTTGTACCTGAAATTTAGCATATGCTTAACAGATGTACTTAATCAGATCCCAAATAAAAGAAAAATTGGGGTTAACATCATATTTTCGGAAATAAACAAAATTAGAGAAGCTGAAATGCTAAACATGGAAGGCACAGAGAAACTAATGAAGTGGATATAATCATAAAAGAATTAGAAACATGAAACTATGACTTTCTTTGTGGAGATTTATTTAGCAAATTCAATTTTAGAAGCATTTGCAGAGAGCGAATTACAGGACTGGATGCACATTTACATGTATGCGACATCAGTCAGGCAAGCCAGTCAGGAATGCAGGCTTCTCCAATTTTAGTTTGTATGAAGACAGCTGCTAGTTTGGATTTTATATAAGGAGCTCAGGATCACGCAAAATAGTATGAATAAATTATACTGATTTTTTTGTGAAAAAGTAAAATTAACTGTATGCTACCAACTCTCCTACCAAGTAACTCTTCTTTAGCTTAGTAAAATGGGGAAGACATGCATGACCACATTTTCAGAACTGATTATATCATTATAGCAATTGTGAATGCTTTTTCTTGACAAGCTTTAGAGTAGCAATAGAGACAGCCAGGATCTTTTTGTGTTTTATATGTACCCAATTCCTATTGCACAGTTAAAACCAAACTTATACAAGTCTTCAGAAGACTTGTCTTCTTTTATATTCAAGAAGAGTCTTGTGCCAATATTCAGGCAAAAGTAGCACTCATAATTCTAATAGCACTCATAATTCTATAGCCCTACACTGATGCTGAAACAAAGTATTCTAATCTACAAAGCATATCCATTTTCATAAGAGATAACATATATCTCCAAGGGTTCTTATAATTACATTAAACCTACTTAAACCTCTGATTACTGCAATGAAAATGTGTATTGTTTAACAGATCAGACAGAGCAGCTTCTGGAAGCACACGAAGGTGCTTAATTCAGTTTGCAGTTTCTTAATGCAGACTTCTATATAATTTAGAGATGTTCTCAATAGAAGCAATTCCCCCAAGGTTTTAGACATGTTTAACCTTTACTCATTATCATTTAATACTTGTTCAAAGAAAAAAAAAGTATTATTTTACAACTTCACATGATATTTTTCTGACACACAATACTGATTACATCATATATATTTGGAACCTAGTTTATTTGCAAACCTGCTGACAAATTCCAGATAAAAAGAATTTTTATCTGGATGCATCTTTCCTCAGTATTTCTTGAAGAGGTGAAAGTTTTGCTTCTATTCACGTACATAGTCTGCCTGGTCCTTTAAAATGGCTTTGTGACTTTTAAAACCCTGAAAACATCCACCAGCTATAAAGACCCTGGGATGCTGGCTGCCAGTTGTGAATCCTACAGTTCAGAGAACTTCATTCCCCTACTCTATGGTAAGCTTGGATTTATTCCTACAGAAGAGGCAATACCTTTGTAGTTAGTGAAGATTTCGCAGTCATAAATTCTTCACAGCATCATCCCTGGCCATAAAAGCTCATAAAAGTAGAAAACATTCAGATTTATGTTCTGATTCAGCACAAAACTTCTGAGGACTGAATTCTTTGTCAGGATTACAGAAGTAGAGAGAGGAAAGGAGCATTTGGAAGTCTCAAAAACTCTCTGGGTAAACTTCCTCCTTCTAGCTCACAATTGCTGATCATTATTATTCATATTTAACATCATCGCTTCGTTCATATCCCATCGTTTAATGGGAATGGGATCCCACGCCTAAGTAGTTATTTGTTTAAATATTTTTCTTGTATTCTAGTGCTTAGTTGAACAATTTTCTTCGGGCTAATGGGCATGGGTAAAATAGATTGCATTACTGCTAGTACTTTATTATTAGCAATTTTCAATCCAAAGGAGCCACTCTGAAAACTATCTGGCATCAATTATTTGTCTCTGCAATATAGTTCCCCCTTATAGCAGAACATGCATATACGAGACAATAATCTTTTTCTCTTCAACTGATTTAAAGCAATCTAGGACTCACTTTTACACAGACAAGCACTTTGATAAAAATTGCTTTGATGTAACATATTAAAATGACATTATATCAGGGGCAGCCACATGTATATTGCTACCAATCTGTTAGAAGTTTTGCAAAATAGTGTTCTACTGCAGCTAATCATTTTTAGGTGGAGTTGAAAAGTATTGGCTCAGACTTGCCATCACTCAAACTCAATAAAACTAGTTAATTTTAGCAGAGCAGCAGTAGATGCCTTTGAAGGTAGAACTTTGCCTTGCCACATTAACTTTGGCTTGCAGGTATAAGGAACTGAAAGACTCAAAAATTATCATAGAAAAACATTTTCACAGGAAAGTGTATGCTCAGGAGAGACTGAGGGAGCTCATTTTGTTTAGTCTCAAGAACAAAAGGGTCAGGAAATCTAATTGCAAGCTTCTGTTACTTAAAAAGGAAGGAGCATGCAGAGAAGACACTAAGATGGTTCTCAGAGCTGCACAGCTAAAAGATGAGGTACATGAATGTCAGGAAAAGGGATTTCAGTGCATCTAAACAAAATGGAAAAATATTTTCATTAAGGATGGATAAGTACTAGAATATTTATCAGAGAGCCTAGACTTTTTTCCTTTTTTCTTTTGTTTGTTTATTCTTGGCTGGACCAAGCACCTCAGTGTAACTATGAAGTAAGCCCAGCTTAGACTACATGAATCTTTTGATCCATTTTATTATCTGATCAAGTCTTGCAAGCCTAGCAGATCCTCTGGATTCTCTACACAAGGAACTCAGTCCTTGTCGATACCACAACTTCTTAGTCATTGTATAGCTATTTTAAGCTCATAAATGAGGAAGGTGGGCATCTCTGAAAACAGATGCTTATAGGCCAAATTTTCCAGTCATTGAAATCAGCAGGAAAACTCACTTCGATCTGAATGGGTATCAGACTCCTGATGGGGATTCTTTCCTATACTTTCTGCTAAGCCAGAAATCTATCTAAATATGATATAAGGTGTTTGGCATCTCTCTTTCCCCCACAACATCATACTGGCATGAAAAGGGGGTATTAAAATATTTCTATTCTGGTCAAAAAAAGTGAAAAAAATGAATATACTTGTAATTAATTATACCTTAATACAGATTTGTTTAAATCTCTACTGAGTCAATCGAAGCATATCTCCTACCGTAGGCCAGTTGTTAAGATACATATTGCTGCAAGGACAGGCTTGAATGAAGTGCTGTTAATTACGCGTCGTTGAAACTTCATTTTCCTAACACAGAACACCAGGAGCCACTATGACACTTTGTGAAATGCAATTTATGTTTCTCTGAGGAGAAGGTGGGCAAAAATACCCAATCTATTGAGAACAGAATGCATTCTCAATGTATTTAAGATTTGAAATCTACTCCTGGAAAAAAAAAAAAAAGCACAGTCAAGACTTAATCCATCCTTGCATTTTAATTCTCTGCCCCTTTAAACTTTCCATAACTGTGTGTGTGTGTGTGTGCATGTATGCTACATATACAAACACATATGAGTTGTAGGGTCATAGCCCTACAAAGCAAAGCAACCATCACTAGATTTTACCTAGTCTCAGAAAAGGTTACTCTGATCTAATATAAAGAGCACACCAGTCCTTGAAAATGTCCTTGAAGGTTAAAATGGTAAAGCAAATGAATTACATCAAGGTAAAACATTGTTTTCTATTTGACACAAACTGTTGTTCCTCTTGCATGGAATCTATACAACTGCATGAGTGAATGTATTGCCTCTAGCAAAGAAAAAAGTAGAATGAGCCAATAGCTAGTTTTAGGATGGCATTTGTCTGTGTGAGAGAGAAAAAAAAATGTTCATATTAAAACTCACTTTACTCAATTATAGTAATCATGAGAAAACAGATATTAAAAAAATATTTTAATACTTCTTATATAAGCTCCATATTATTAGAATTTCTTTTGTATTGTCATCTAAGTGGTTGATGCCTTCAAGCTTCAGGTTCTTGGCTTTAAAAGCCAATCAAGTGACTAATATATGGAGAGACAAGTTTAAAATGCTGAATGTAAGACCAGCTTGGAACTGTTATGTTACATAAAAAAACCCCTAAGTTCAGGACATAAATGCTATCTTAAAGCCAGGTCTGTTTGCCAAGTTTAAACAAAACAAAACATAATCTTTGGTCATATCTGAAAATGCAGACTACAGTAGTTTTCAATAAACCACAGAGCAAAACAGTTACTTATAGACAAGGAAATGTAAAATAGATATCTTTTTTTTAAAAAAAAAAGGCAAATAAATCCTTTTTTTAGTTGTTCTCTATATATTTTAAATAAGCACTTAAATGTGCTTATATTTGTCAAAAGTGTAAGGATCACAATGTAATTCTCTCAAATACATGACAGAAGTCTGTTACAGGAAAGTAACAAAAAGAAATGAGTGTGTGAGTGTGTAGGTCATGAGCTTCAGAATTAATACTTTTATTTTAGACATAGTTAATAGCAGCAGATCATTCACACAGAGGTGAAAAAGTCCAAAATGGCCTCCATAGCAGCTATAAAATCTATAAATCTTTTCTATAAAATCCCAAGATAAAACTTGCAGGGCAACTGAATTTACAAGAAAGAGTACATATGTCCATTCAAGCAGAAAACCACAACTCCCATTAGTCTTGTACGTTAGTCTGTTTTATCTTATTCATAATTATCTTTAAAATCTTATTCATATTTATCTTATTAATATCTTACTCATATTTATTCAAATCAACTTCCAATCCATAGTTTATCTTCTTGAATTGTGTAAAATCACTGGTGGCTCCAGGGTTGGTGAGTAAGTTTACTAATAATTACCATGTATATTTATCATGTCCTTTGCCTGTTACTGTGAATGCAAATTTAAGAAGGAAAAGTATAAAACTACCATAGTAACTACTCTGGAAGAATCCATGCTACTTCACATCTACTGCTCATAGTGCAGGGCACTAGGTCCTACTGAACTATAACATTTTCCTCCCACATCTTCCCTGTCACTCCCAAGCTGTCCTCTCAATTCTATGCTAAATTTACGACAATAGCACCAAAATAATATAACATAGTTTTCCTTTTCACAGAAATGAGTCATTGCAGAAACCGTTCTTATTTAAATCCCAGAAAGTATTGCAGCTAGTGTGATGATCATTTGCTCCTAGGCAGTTTTTCTTAATTGATCACTAATTCTAATTGATCAGCATTGAGGGAGCAGTTCAGTATCATCAACAGGAGAAAGAAAGACGCAGATGGACCAAGTGACTTCCAGCTTTAAGTCATCTAGATGAAAGGGTTTAAAAAACAGATTCCCTGAACCTTAAACTGACAATCTAAGCAGAAGGTCAGCATGAAGTTTTTCAAGGTGGCAGTGGGAGACAGTATGAACCATATTAATGTGAAATTGAAATGATATAGTTACTCTTATGTCTTTACTTCAGGACAAAACCTTGACAGATTTGTTGTTATATCCCACTGTGATGCTCATAAAAAACAATAATGGTTCACTGTTCTGAGAATATTACATCTCTGATGACACTTGCATCATAAAAATGTACACTTTTTTGTAAATGAGAAATGCATTAGAAAAAAATATTTTGCAATTCCATGTACTCTTTGCTTCTATGTGCTATTCAAGATTTCCAAAGATAAATTAATAACATTCAATATATGGTGCAGAATATTGTATTTATCAATATAAGGTCATAGTTCTGGGCTACAGCACAAAATAGTGTGAAATACACAAACAAGGAAACTCAAAATGAATAAATAACATTTTCGTGACAGGAACATGAAAATAAAAATATAAGCTTAACTATTTTTCCTAAGATATACTAATTTTTGAATGATGTCTCCTAGGGCAATAGGAAAATATCTAAGGCTAGAATACATCTTCCATTATTTAATTAAGGCAGAAAAAGTGTTTCTTACGTGTTCTCTCCTGCCCTCCATACTCTCATGCCTGTGGCCATCCACAGAGTAGCAAACTATATAATCAAAATTCATTTGCTTCACAGTAAATCTGTGTAGGTTTTGAGCTTGTACAGTGGAAAGGATTCAAAATAAAAATTGAGTTAGCAACATACTTTGTAGTACAGGTATCAGGAGAGCAGAAAATGCAAAGTCGGAACTGCCTACATGGACTGAGCTATAGCTGTTTTCAATATCTAAATATCTGTCTTTCCTAAAATTTGAAAGTGGAGAGCTATGACAGTCCTCCTCAGGATGTTGTACGGATGCATCCAAATATATCTTCTAACTTTTTGCAAGGAAGACCACGGCATATAATCAGGATGTTACTACAGAGCATCGTTGGCAGATATCTTCTGCTCATTTATTCTTGCATTTAGACCGCATCGCTTTTTGCACCCAAAAAGCTCAAAGATAAAATATTAGCAATGGCAGAGGAATTTCAAAGTTTAAAAATTGCTAAGTGAGAATTCCAGGTATGACCTTGGACAGCAATGTTCCTGTGCTGTATATTCAGGCTCAGAAGTCAAAACAGAAATTCTTTATTATAACTCCTTGAAGTAAGATGGTCAAAGAACTGAACTGTCTTCTTCAAAACCTGCATTCTAAAAAAGTCTATCAACTTTAATGCTTTCTAACCAAAGATTTATACAGAACATTTTGGTGCAAATTAGCCTTGAAAACATATTCTTGAATAGATTTATTATTCTGTTTGTTTGATATTTTCCAGAAGTACAGCAATTAGACACTAAAGAAAGAACAAGCCCTTACATGTCTTTTATTATATATTGCAAGTCTGCAGTAGCTTGTGACAAAGCTTCTATTTTCATAGAAGATTACCTTGAAGGAAAGGGGGCTCTAAACTTATTACCATTTCAGAATTTAAAAATAATAATTTCTAATTTTTTTTTTCATATATCGCCTTGGAAAACATACATAAACTTCTTTTTGACAATCATTTTCTCCCCTTACAAAAAAACCCCACTATTTTCTACTGAAACAAAAATAGTCTGTCATAAACTGAAGGTTTTAATAACAAAGCCATTCCTTACCTTTTAGAAGTAAAAGAAAAATAACCATCCTTTCTATAAATACAAAATAACCCAAGTAAATATTTGGTTGTTTTCTACATAATAAGTCACGGAAAAGGTAAAAATCAGATAAAAAAGCCAAAATTCAACCTTACCATGCATTTTGCCTGTACTTATAAAAGTCATCCCAAAAGAAACAGCACTTAAAAGATAGGATTGAATCCAAACAATTCCTAAGTCACCACTGAAGTTAACAATCATGTTAAAAATCAAAATTTCTGTATAATATGGAAGTTTTAAAATGAAAAAGGAGGATCTTCACCCTCAAAGTTATTCTTTACTTCTTCTAAATATTAAAATTCCATAGCATAGTCTCTTCTTGACTTTCTATAAGCAAAAAAGTCCAAAACTACCTTTAGACTTTGACTTGTTACTACGGAAGGAATTCTACTTGGTCATGTAGTATGATTTTCCAAATGAACTCATGATGCAATGTTCTCCTCAGGCATTTTCAAAAAACTGCTTAAGATTTTTTACTCTGAAGCTTTATCAGTTAGGGCTGAGAGAATGAGAAACTCACAATGACCTTCAGATCTACTTACAAAGAAAAAGAGTTAGAAGGAACAATAAATGAACTAGCTTTTTTATTATTATTTTAATATATCTACTAGAGTTCAAATTACAACAAAGCTGTCCATGTGCCAGATCTACTCTTCCAGTTAGACAATCCTGATAATATAATCTCAATACTAGTAACTTCTCTTGCAGGTTTTGGGAGGTTTCCAAATCTACCATAAAACCCCAACATTGATTTAGGATTCTTGATTTTTGAGATAACCTTAAGTGTCAAAATCCTCTTATTTAAAGAACTATGCTCCCAGCAAGAAAGAAGCCACAGTAAGTGTTAGGAAAGAAGTTTTCTTTTTGTTTTCTGCTCATTTGTTTAGCTGCTCATTCTAAGTTACTTACGTTTAAATTGAACACCTTACTAAGGCAAATAAACTCTTCAATTACAAGCAGACCCAGCTAATTCACCTTGTGGAGGATTGCTATGGTTTGGTTCAGGCCAAGAGAATTAATATTTTAAATCTGAGTATATGTAGTAAGGCATCTGTCATGAAAATACTTAAGTACAACAATTTAGGAAAGACTTCTCTACCTGTGACTAGACAGTCAATGCTATTCTCAAGATAACAGAAAGCAGAGAAACCACTTCCTAAAAATATCCCTGGGCAACTTAAAACAACTCTCTTTCACACACCAAGCTCCAGCTGCTGTTGCTATTCACATGAAAACTTTTATTTGCCTAAGTGGCTCCACTGAAGTGAGTTGCTAGAAAAAGAGGTATCTGTTTACAACTATATAATCTTGAAGTAGCCATCCAACAAAAGGGTTGTCTGTGTTTCCTAAACTAATGAGCAATTAGTTTTAATAGCTACTTAATTATTAGATGTTTCTTTTTAAACAGAAATCTAATAACTCACTGAATTAAAGCATAATTAAATAAGAAATTCTTTTCCTGTGATAATGTGTTTTCTTTCCTTCTCATTTCCCTTAATTATTTCTGATTTTCCTTGTCTCTTTCATGACTTGTTCTGGTACATATTCTCTTACTATTCATTGGACTTTAAACATGGTTAACTACTAGTCTTCCATAAAAATAAATAAATAAAGTTGGAGGCTGGTAATTTAAACTTCCTTCCGCTTAATTGGGTAGCTAATGGGAAGAATTTGAATCAGGGTTTCACTACTACTGTAAGCACAGCTTTTCTACAGCTCTGCCAATTCAAATACATTTTGCTAGGCACTGGGATGTTATAATGGTCAAATTAATTAGAAAATCAACTACTTAATGGGAGAAGTAAATTAGGGTTTGTTTCTCTGTAGAAGGGCAGACAAATAAAAATGGGCCTGTCTAATTCCTTATGGCCCTGTAGACCTTGGGCTATTGGTTGTTGGTATAGATTAAAATTGCTTTCATGTCCTTAACAATTCAAATCCACTGAATACTTTTCTACTAAGATCAGAAGCTCAGTGAGGAAGACTCTCTGTTCTCTACGGCATTTTTTTTCCAGGGCATATTAAATCACTGAAATGGTAACAAAGTTTCTAGGGATAAAATATTAAACAGTGATATTGGTACCATCTATACAGATAGAAAGAACACATTTTGTGGGTTGCTACAAATAGGATGGGTCTTCTAAGCACTAAGGAAACTAACTAAACGGACTGCTGTAAAACAGCAAGATCCTGTTAAGCAGGTTGAGGAACACGAGTCCCTAACTAAAGTCATACATAAAGATCCTGAAGTACAGAAGGAAAAAAAAGTCACCTTAGTTGAGGCAGCTCATCAAAAAACACTTGCAGGGACTTTTTACTGGGAGGGCAGAGAAAAAAAGAAGAAGAAGAAAAAAAGATTGGTTTACTCTTTCTTCAAGTCAGAACACAGACAATGAACCTATTCCCTCACTCCTGGTTGGCAGAGGATTGCACTGGGGCTATTTCATGGTTTAGACTGTCCTACATACTTTTGTTTGCTTATTTAGATTAAAGTCAGTTGACAGGTAACTGGAAAAGCCTGGGAGACTTTGCCTGAGATGACAGTAGCCTTTGCTGGGAACTACTGGGTGTATCCAGTTTTGTACATCTAGATACCCTAAAAGTCGTTATTAATTACTTCAGTGACACTTTGAACACACTAAACTGCCTTAAACAAGTGCTTAGTTTGGTGCTCTTTGATTAACATGAATAGCTGTTTCTTGTCCAAAAACATTTGGAATTGATATAGGGGATATAGGTTTGGTTTGGTTTTCTCAAGTCAGCACAGATGCATTCTTTTAAGTAGCTAATTCTCTCTCGAGAGTATTTTTCAGGAAAAAAAAATCCTTAATTCAGAAATTTAGGGCATCTGAAATGTGTTTTTGCATATTTTTTCTCATTACTCTATATATCCACAATCAATCTTAAAATAGTTACTTTAAAGACAAGATTAGTAATATACATATACAAGCTGCTTATTTTGTTGACACTAAGATAGCCATTAGAAAGGGTTTAAATGTTTTATTATTTGTCATACAAATAGATTAATGTTGAACTGTTTTCTGTTCTTAGAAATATTTTAAAATCAGCATGAGAAAAGATTCATCTTGTTCACTTGTCATAGGTTTCATCACAAGGGTGAGTTATTTTCTTTTAAGTGTGATATATTTTTACTCTCATTATCTTTCCGTTCTCCTGACAAAAAACATAAAGGGTAATGAAAATGGCATAAAATTAATCCGTTAGCAAGACAGGGACTGTAAAATCATTAATTTTAAAATGACTGTGAAATAACAGGGTAGTTGACTATCCTGAGCTAGACAGTTCATAATGTAGAAAAGATGATGGTACCAGATGATTATTTTCACAAATTATCACAGGAATAAATAGATATTGATGTTATAGGGATACAAAACACTAAGTCCACATCCTACCTTTTTTTTTTTTTTTGATTCTTTAAAAATCATTATGTATCACTAAAAATGGAGTTAAAACATAACCAAATCAGGACTGAATTATTTTAAAGCTTACTGAATTATTTTAAAGCATAAGCAGAAATAGAAATAGGAGAGGCTGTAACAATGCTACAGCACTCAAAAGCAAAGGAGCTGAAAGGCAAAGTCTAGAGAAACTTGGTTTAGCAATTTCAAAGCAATTTCCTTCCTACTGTCCCACATTTTATCGCATTTCATCAACAAGAAAATTGGAAGAAAGTAACATATACTCATATCTTAGATATTAGAACATACAGTATTAAAGTACTATATAAAAGATTTTGATTATAGCAGCTTAAGGTAAGCTGGTCCATACATTCCCTTTTGCAAAACCTTCAGAAGACTGTACCAGCCAGCTAGACGAATCCAGTGGGTGAGTGAGTTCTGGCTCAGGCAGGGGACACTACGGTTCTAATTTGGAGGCACAAAAACTCAGGATAGTAAAGCAAAAGCCTATCAGTGTCCAGTCTGAAATTCGTAATGGACGGACCTTGAGCATGTGTAAGGTTTAAAAAGCACTAAAGAAAGGATGCATCTGAAACTCTCTTTACTGTGGACCACACTGAAGAACCTTTTTCTTCTTAAACAGGAATAATGTATATGTCATACAACTGTCCATGTAAACTTATCAGTGATTATAGCATTCCCCTCCAGTACAATTCTTATCCAAGAGAATGTTCAGACAAGTGGTCTGTGTGGAGTACCCTAATAAAGGCAGTAGCTGAGCTGACAGAAGGGTCTTCAACTGCAGAAGTTGTAATAGAGAGTTTGTGTCTACACGGTGGCAATACTAGAACTTAACAGAGGAAACATGTTCCTTTTTTTTTTTTTTTCCCATGATTTTTCTTATTTATGCTTACTCTACTGTTTCCACATCCTCTCAAAAAAGTGATTTCTTCCTCTGGTCTTTGGTTGCTTTAGGACAAGCATCAGCCTTTAAACGAGCTAAGAAAAAAACTGTAAATACAAGGAATGAAAAAGATTTCATTCATTTATGTCATCATGGACTGCTACAGGCTCCTTCTTTCCTTAAAATTTTCTTTCCAAAATGGTCTGTTCCGCTTAAACACAATGTGTTATTCTTTGTAAAAGCTATAGTGGAAAATGATTTGCAAACCAAATTAGATCTAGTTTCTTTTAAGTTGCTTCCTAATTTAACTATCTTCTTTTCTTCGTTCAAACTAAAAATAAAAACTTTGTTTTACATACTATTCTACATCATTGCTTCTACTACAGTAAATCAATTGTTAAGAGATTTCTTTTAAGAATTGAAGTTAAAAAGTAGTTTTAAAACTTGAAAGATACAGGTAGTCCTAGAAACTAGAAACACTGTACACTTTTTTTGAATTTAAACTATGAGTACTATGTGAAAACAGGTAAAACATTTGATTCAGTTCATGCAAAGGGTAATTAATTCCATACATTTACAGTAACACATAACAGATTTTTATATGGAATACCAAGGGCCTTTGCCACGTCTGTTATACATTCATTCTTTTCCTGCAATGATGAAAGTGAATTTTCAGCTAGTGCTCTGTGGGTTAAGATAAACACGAAATAAGAAAAATGCATCTGAAAGGACTTAGAATACACAATCATTGACATGAAATGGAAATTAAATAGTCTATAAAGGGTTAATAAAATACTTTTTTAGAAGAAAACATTACCGGCTATTTAATTACCATTTTATAGTATTTGCAATAACATTTCAAAATTAAATACAAATTTATAATGTTTGTAGTCCCAAACAGTTCCAATACCATTTTAGCAGCTTTGGTTGACATTTTCCCTGATGATTGCTAGCCTGTAAGAGCTTTTTTTCATCCTTCTTTGGACAAAAACAGTTAATTTTAAGTTATTGGACTGTTAACAATAATAATAATAATAATTACAAAAACATACTGTTTGGCATGAATCCTGCCTGGTAAAACGTGTGAGCAACCTTAAACTATATAACTGTTTTATGGACAGGGGCTTGGAAAAATGATCTAAGGAAATATTTTTGTAGCTATCACCGGCATTTGAAGAACATTCGGGTAAAAAAAATGGGAACAAAATCAGTATTTTTATAGTCATTCTTACTTGAAAAGAAGCTAAGATCTGTAACACATGTATTTTTAATTTAATTTCTTAGTCCAATTGTTTTCATTGCCCATCTGATCTTCTACCCATGTCTATGGGGACATAGACATGGTAGTGATATTTCCAAATGGAATTTAAGCCATTTGTTTAACTGATTTTTCAAAACAAGTTTTACCATTCATTAAAGAATATCTGCTATAATATTCTAGAAAAAACTTTCAAGCTGAATGCCCCAAAATTCAGATACCAAAATTGCCACATATTGGTATATATCTACAGCTGGTCTAGACTGTTACTGTACATCTATAAAAGGAATTGAAAATGTGGAAGAATAAAGAACTTGCACATTGTGTTGTTTGTGGACAAATCAGATCCGAGAGATGTTGTGATGTGATCTAAGAGAGATCACAGAACAGAAGTAGATGAGTAATTACTCTAATCTCTCTATGTGTCTAATTTCATGGCCTGTATTTATTTAAGAGGTTAAAGTCTTGAGAACATGATATTGTTTCATTTTGGTTTTTTAAACTTTGAAATGTGCAGCTGTAATACAAATGTTTGATGGCTTGCAGGTTTGTTTGATTTGCTCAGGAGCGCAGCTGAGTAGGAGGGCTGCAGCAAGCTGCTGAGCCCACACATACAGCTTTACCACCTGTGTGCCTATGACAGTTTTTCCCCTGGTGAGCAGCTCAGGAGGCAGGAGCTCCCACATTGTCACTAGTGGACAATAGTGCAGGGCTAGTTTGTATCGACAGTCAGCAAGGATTTCAACCGCAGTGTAAGGATCTCTTCCCATTACTGTTAGAGGTGACTCAAGCATGTCCCTCACCATCTCCTTCCCTGCTCCAAAATCATACCTAAAACTTCAGTAATCATGCATGTACCATTTTTTGATGACAACTTTCTGTGAATGTCCTTAGGAAAGTAACAAAGCGTTATAAATAAACAAACAAACAATCAAAAAACAAAACAAAAAAAAAACAAAAAAAAACAGCTTACCTAATACAAAGTCTCTCAAAATGGACTCAGGAAAAACATACAAACAAAATAAGCTTTTCCCTGCCCTGCCCTCTGTTACGGAAGACTAGGAAAGGTTGATATAAAGAGCATGAGACCCTGAGACTGCAGAGTTAGAAGCACAGCTGAAAACACTACACAGCTTTTCTGACTACATCTAAGCTGTGGGATGAAAAAAATATCCCAAGCTCTTGGCTCCAGATGGATACCCAGCCACACATTTGCCACATGCCTATTTCCTTTTCTCTTGGAAAGGTAAGACAAATGTATAAACTGGATAGGATCTGCAACACATTCTAGAAAGCACCTGATCCGAATGAACAAAGGACCACAACCTCGAGGGATCTTAAGGTACACAGCAGTCAGCCCATGTAATTGCAATCTTTCTTCTCTCTAGTAGTGGTTTACGTAAAAGAGATATGTGGTAACAGAATTACTATCATCTTAACATTTTACTTGATACGGAAAATCATATGATAAAAGAAAGAAATATTTTGATACAACTAGATTAGGTAAAATGTCCAGTGGGTGCAGATAAATAGATAGGAAAGGAAGAGGAAGAATATGAAAGCAGCAGTTCTGTGTTGAAGCAAAAGTTATCATACTGAGATGTATTATGAGCACTGTAATGCAAAAGGTATAGTAACTCTGATACTAAACACTGGCAAATTCTATTTCCAGTTTTGAGCACTTCACCTCAAGAAGGATTAGGGTTGCCCAGAGGTTAGCATAAACCAAGGATGTATAAAGATAAGCTTTAATAGAAACAAAAATATACATGTTAGAGGCAGGGGGAAGACACATTTATCTTAAAGAAAAACATTTATTTTAGGCTTAAGGATATTTAAGCAGTGCAGAATAAAATCAGTTATCTAATTGCATGTGAGTGCTTTAAATCAGAGATCAGTGACAATTTACCTTCTCCCACCACTGACTCTTGCCCTTCAAACCAGGTCTTGCCCTTCCTTTCAGAGAAGATGATCCAGATCTTTAGGGAAATCTGTTTCCTAACGCATAAAAATGAACTTGATATAGCTCAATTTTCATGTTTTATTATATTTATTGCATTTTTTTTATCCTAGTCAATAATCAGGTTAATAGCTAACTAGAGTTTTTATAATGAAGTCTTGAAATTGCCTGCATTGCATTTATTTAGAGTTCATCTGTCTGAAACTATACATGCTTAATGTATTTGACAAATGGGAATACAATAGCTAAATTCTGGAATTTTTTTTTTCCTCTTCCCTTGCATCATCTTGTAAAGATGCAGCTCTAAACTTCCATTGGATTATATAGTTCCTATGACTACTCTGGACTACATTGGATTATATAGTTCCTATGACAAACTCTACATTTCCTTAAATATTGCTGTGAATTATTTACAATGGGATTATTTTTATAGCAAAGTGGCATCCCAACAGAATTTACATGATCCATAGCAAAAACATATGTCTATCTGTAAAAAACAACAACAAAAAGCAAAAGCCAAGATTTCTAACCCCAAAATTGAATGCTTAGCTTTTATTCTAAGAATAATTAGTGACAAAAATCAAGCAAATTAAACTCCTTTTACAAATTCCTCTTCTTGTGTTTTCCTTTCCTTGTTTATTTCAGTCCTCAGCTGTTCGCTGTTCTTACAATACTCCCTTCAATTGCTTGCATTAGCAAAAACAAAGAGCTTTTTTTTTTTTTTTTTTTTTTTGATTTTGCTACTGTGCTGCAACATAATCCAGATCATTGTTTTCAGCACAACACACCCTGAGGGCTTGAGTCCTCAAGAAATAACTATCGGAGTCATTCTTGGTGGGCCAGAAAGACAGAGAGATATTAAACTGTAATGAATTACTAACAAAGTTTCTAGAGCTTTTTATTGGTCGGCTATTTATTTGCATGTTATTTGTTATTATAATTTTTTTGACTTTTTCTCTTAAGGTTAGGATATTTTTCCTTCCTTCTAACTTCATTTTCTTAATTTATTAATTTTGAGTGCTGAAATTGCTAAGAGAGTATTTCTCATTTCATGCACTTGGAGATGAAAACAGGTAAATCTCAGAGATTGGAATAAAAATACTGAATCATTTTCTGTGAATATAATAGTTTCAGTTTGTGCTAATTAAGGCATCTCTCATCTACTGTAGCCACTCCATTTATTGGCAAAGTGGATGCTACACATTTACACTCCCCATCATCTCAGTAGCACAACAGAATGAAGAATAGATCTGAGAATAATTCAACACCTTTATTAAAAGTGCAGAGAGACAGTTTCTGATACAGATTTGATGCTATTCTACAGACACTGTGTCATGTTGAAAACTCCAGTGCTGCAATATGGACATTATTGTCATTTCTGTGTAGAAAAATTTCTGAGTAAAGCCTGATTCCATTTCTCCCGCAGAGATATATTTGTGCAACCCACTGCTAACACTGAGCTGAACATCTTTCCACAGTTTTTCCACCACAACTTTATGGAATGTTTTTCCCATTCATATACCTGCAACCTTTCCATCAATGTATTGATATTTCAAAAAAATTAATGCAAAAAACAGCATGTAGGTAGGATCAATGGTCTATCACTAACAACTGTATTTTGCCTAGGCATTCCAGATCTTGACAATGTATTTCGGAACTGGAGAAAATGTGGTCTCTTTCCAAAAATACCTCCTCATTTGCTACTATCAAATGCACTTAAAAATTTCCTAAGTACAAGCATAACTATACATATTAAAGTTTTCCTATTGAAAGCACAGTGTGTGTTCATTTAAAAATGAAAACCTGCTATAATAATAAAAATAACAATTTTTAGTCTTTCTGTTATCTAAAAATCTCTCAAAAATGAAAAAAAAAAAAAAAAAACTTTCACCACCTAGCTTTATCACTGTGGATGCAAGGTCATGTTCATTTTACTAGATATTTTTTTCAGAATTTTTTAGCATAATTAATGGCCACTCTAACTCTTATTGCTTCTGACTACTTAGAATTGAGCATAAGTGTGTGCTCAATTTGTACTATTAAGTAAATACTTAAACAGAGTTTTGCAAACTTGGAAGCATCTGAATTCAAAGAGTGGCTGCATTTTTTATCAGGAAGTGAATCTCTCTGCGTCTAATTTGAGATCATTTACTCATGGTAAATATGAACACTTAATAAAATGCAAGTTTCACTCAGCCTCTTGAAAGTGATTTACTGACATAAATATTTCTTCTTATATTTCATTGTGTTTTCATAATATTCTCCTGGCCAAAAGAGGTTATTAGTTCTTACAGTTTAACATGTCTAAAAAATAGAATATAATCTTATGAATAATATCCTTATTCTTTGTTTAAAATGGACTTATATACCATCTTTGCTGCAGGCAAGTAGAAATATATTTTGAAAGATCAATTTTAAAAGGTCAGATATTAGCAAGTGGGAATCAGTTTTCAAGCCGAATCATCTTTCAAGAATCAAGCCGAATTCATCTTTCAAGAATTAGGCAGCTATAGTTGTTCAGATTTTCAGCTTTGATTCATTAATATCATAAAAGAAAATTCAGATTTTAAAAGAATATATAATGGTGATTTAAGATAAAAATAAGAAATTGCTAATATCAAAATATAAATGCATTAAAAAGTATTAGCGTAATACATTAACTTTTGATGCTTTGTTCTCCTTATGTGTAAGTTTTTCAAAATATTGTTCATCAAAGGATAAGATAAAAGAAAATTAGATAGACAAGCTGCTATAAAGTACTATAAGTACATTTAGATAGACTAAATAAATTTCTGAATGGCATATCATTAAAACTATCAATTGAGAGATGGTGTCTAATGCAAAAATTTGAGAACAGTTGTTCAAAATATCTCCAGAATCTCAGTATTTAAGTCAGTTCATTCAACATATCTTCTTGCAGAATTTCAGAGAAATGAATGCCCAGTAATTTCACACGCACAAAATGATTATCCAAATGGTGTGATAGGAATCTAACACATGCAGCTTGAGTATTCCCGATCTTCATTAGAATGAAACACTGGGGCACAAGCAATAAAGACAGAATAATACTCACTACTATTGAAATGGATTTGGCTTTTTGCAGTGTTCCTAGTTTAGCAAGGCATATAGTTGAATTTCCTCTATATTAATAAAACAGCATAAACCGTTTTCTTAGCTATAAACATTATAGCTAAGAATCTGGTATATCTAGTGACACTTTTAGCATGCAAGCTTACAGACTCTGTGAAAATGAAAACTTAAAATAAATGGGTGATCCAAGATTCGATCTTCGGCAAAGCTGTCTGTTTGGCTTCTCACTTTAAGCCACAATAACATGGACAATGTCTAGTCATTTTTACTGCTTGTTTTGGGACAACTTTCACATCCAGATCATTACTGACCAGTTAGAATAACTCTTCTTTTGTACTAAATTAAAATAAAATCTCAACAAGAGCAGAGAGAAAAGTGTCAAGACGAAGGGGGAAGAAAGCTGGTAAGTGAACCCATGCAGTGCTCTACACTGATCCAGCACTTCACTTAATGTTGATGTGCTGGAGAAAGGTGTACATAAACCTACTTTTGATTCTTTGGTATAGTTTAAGCAATATAACCAGCAAAAACTCATCTAATTATCTTGAAGTGAGTGTTGAGGACATATGGAAGTGTCCAGAAGAATGCTTGAAATGCAGACTGCGTGTTTTGTACAACCATTCAGCAAATAGTTCCTATCATTTAAGCCGATGCTTACAAAGCAGAAACGTCATATTGTGGCAAAGCGAGTACAGAAACAACCATTACAGAACCTGTACTGTCAGTCTGGTATACTGGTTTACCTGTTCACGGTGAAATGAGTTCAGGGTCCATGCTATGAAGCACTGATAGTGACATGACCTGAATTTTGTTCCCATATGCACAGAAGCCATCCATGTGAAAGTATGCCAAATAAGGCTGCTAGCTTGTAACTATATTCTCCTCTCTCCCTTAAAATAAGAACATCAAAAGACTCATTCTCTGAAGCTAGCAGTTTTAGACACAGACAAATATACAGGGTAAATCAAACACAATGAATAGATAAAAGATTTGAAAAAGTATCTGTCCTTTACGATCAGGCTCCTTGCAGGGTAGAGTTTGTCACATCCCCATCACCACACACACATACTTTTGCATTGCTTTGCAGTCCACCAGCTTGCTGGATTAGAAAATCCTTCTTCCTTCCCCTTTACCATCTGTTTCTGTACACCTCTAGAAAATTCTCCCTTTCATTTCTCTGCAGCTTGTCTTTTGGGTCTGTTCCACACTGCAAGCAAGCCAACCTCTTTCCCAAAAGGTTCCTAAACAAGGAGAGGCTTCTCTGCGTCTTCCTTCTCCTACCTCCTCCTCGGGCATTCAAGGCTATGTGCAGCAGGGTCAACCCCAGAAAACACGCAAGAACCACGGCTCAGGTATCCAACCACATCCTGCAGGAAACCATGCAAGGACCATGCTGTCTAGTACAAAGTCTCTCCTTCATCATCTTTGTGTAAAAGCACTCTGACTTCCCTACAATATAGGGAAAGTTGATACTAGGGCTCAAAAGCCCTTATACTTACTACTGCCTTTACATTACTGCAGTGGACTTTGCAGTTCCTTTTTTTTTGGCAATTTTAAGCATATACACCATTTCCACTCAGCTTTTTAGAGGAAAAGATTCCCAGATTTCTTTTTCCAGCATATAATGTCTTATGTAAGACATATGTCAGCTTATGTCAGCAGTAATTAATGAACCTGAAATTGTACCATGGCTGTTCTCTGTAGCTGTTACATTTTCATTTCACTGAAAACATGATCAGTTAACATAAGAGAAAAATAATACCTTTATAAGGAAATGAAAATTTCTGCCTCACCTTGACTTATTCCACAATGCAAACATTATCAAGGGCATAACTATCTTCTCTGCATAATGCAATCACACATACAAAAATGTCAAACATTTCAAAATTCAATAAAACCATAGAAGCTAAACAAATCTGAGGCAGACGAGCCAAATTTAGTCTTTGGAACAATAATATAATAAAACACAATTAAATCATTATCTTTTTAAGATCCATTTTTCTGTTGACAATAAATTTTGAAATACAAATAACCAACCAGGAAAAAAGCAAGCAAAATTAAGGAATTAAAGAATAGTTTGTTTGTAACAAAGAGTGCTCTCTCTTCATAGGAAAAAGCACCTTTCCAATGTAAAATAATTAAAAAGTTCATCAACAATGAATATATTATCTTGAGGAAGAATTCTTCTTCCTAGATAGAAAGTAAGAAGGAATCTGAAAAAGATTTATAAGATCTTTAAAATTCTTAGTGTATTCATACACACAACACCTGAGTTTTCCCTAGAAATATAAAAACAACTAAATCATTTATTTTCAAGATTTAATAGTGAAAATGAAGTGAGCCAAATTCAAACTGAAAATAAGTTATAGAATTTTAAGATAGAGATTATACTGCAACAGATTACAAAGGGATATGGTACATTGTAAATCTAAATAAACTTTGTATATCAAGGCATATCTATTTCAATCCAAATTATTGCATCAAGAGTTGTATGCATCAGTAAAATGATATGGTCTGTTACTCATGTGACATTAGATGCTTGTCACCATGGGGATAGGGAGGAGCTAATTCCAGTAGACACACTCCAATGAGCACTGGCATTCCTCTGACACAGTCAAAGTATTTTCTGGGCTCCAAAAAATGCTCCTTTAGGTTCCCACTTAAATCAGCAATCAGAACACTTCTCATCAACTCACTTTACCTTTGAGCTTCTTGAATGCCTGTTCATGATTTTTTTTTTCCTGTTTAACAATGGAAGAATTTATGTGGGAGTATCCTTCAATTCTTCCTTGCTTGTGACTGTACTCGCTTCAGGGAATGCAGAGTTAAAATTGTAAATAATTATGGAAACTGCAAAAGACTGAGTCTACTTTTAAGACCTGCATATTTAATTTCATTTGCGAAGAGTTAAATATAATCTGTCAGAAATTAGAGACTGCTCCCTTGTCTGTAATGGAGATAGAGCAGTTCACACCAGCTAATCCTTTTCTGCATTTCTGAAAATAGTGATAATAAGTATTAAAGATATAGATAGATTCATATATATATATATGTACATACACATATGTACATAAATATGTTATGTCAGCCCTTACTATCAAATAGTTAAGTTTTTAACATCATATGCTGTGTACTCTGGCTTTCAATCATGGATAATTAAGGTAACACACCATAGAGGCCTCAAGGCTGTTAATACGCACACCAATTAAAAATACACTTTTGTGGAGATATGTGAATTATCGATATATAAAACTGCAATGATAGCTCTAAAACTGCATTGTATTGTCAAGTCAGTGTGCACCTTTTTTTTACAAAATGGGACTGCATAATTTGGAAAACTCCTAAAACCTCTGTGAAAAGGTACTAATCTATTTCATGTAGATATGGCTTGAAACAATCCCCAACTCTCCTTCCTTCCAACATGTTAAATCAACAGTTCTTACTCCTAGAATCAAAATGCCTCATTCACTTTTCCTAAAAAACCTGAAAGATAAGACCATTAAGATAGTCCCAAAAAACTCAGGAAAACACATTTTCTGCATACCGGTATAGAGGTTTCTTCAATCCAGTGCAGATTTCACAGCTGAATTACAAACTCCAAAGCAGGTTACAACAGAATACAGTGAAACTTTTATTTATGCTGCCATCAGGTGTAACTTTAACGCTGTTCTTGCAGTTAACATCTTTCATCAGTTTACTGGAGCATGAGTCCTATAATGTGTCTCATTGAACTTACCAGTCTCTAAGATTTATACATTTACAGAACAGCTCCCAGGAGATTAAAAGTGAAAAATCAGCTTTTTTTCCCCTGCAGATATACTATTTATAGTTTAACATGTATATAAGTTTTCTATTAACTTACCAAACACATTAATATGATTCGAATCAAGAATAACTCCCCCACCTCAATACTCACACAACCTTCTCAAATATATAGTTCTGTGGTATAATTAGGCATTAAGGCAAATGCTTTGCAATAGCAGTAGTGATCCAAAAATGATAGAATTCTTTTAGAAACACATAATTGGAAAGTATGATTTAAAGTCAAAGGGATTATTTTCACAATGATATAAGAAACAAAAGTATTAAGTAGATGATACATTTCATGTAGCTCTCCTTTCATGCCAGCTCTTGGTTCAATAAGTTCTGATGCATTTGCACACTTCTCCATCTTCATTAATCTAAGTCAATATTCTGGGAAAGCTGATTTGAGATGAATTTGCAGGAAAAATTAATAGAGAACTTGCAAGGATGGGAATTTTCAAAAAAAAAAAAAGAAATTTTAAATATATGGTGAGTTGGTATTGCAAATCATCAGAGAATAACAATGAAAATAACTAGAAATTTAGCATATAATGTAATTTTCATGCAACTTTCTGGACAGCTCAAATGAACTATCTAATTTTTTCCATTAAATATTTTTCTTTCTGAAAATGGGATCTAACCAAAATTAAGTAAAAAGCAATATTTTTTGTTTGAAGTCTTTTAAGTAAAATTGGATTTATGTTTATTTTTTGACTTAAAATTTCTCTGTAGACAGGGAAAGAGTGTTTCTCCCCCTTTGTTTTAATCTCTCAAACCTTTCTGTTTTTTACTTTGAGTTCATATGCTTTTTTTTGATACGGAAGAGGACAACTAAAAAAGATTTTATGCAATCTTTTTTGCACACTTTCTACTTTTCTTACACTTAAATACTTGGGAAAGTGTTAGAACTGAGAAAACTCAAAATAGATTTTTTTTTAACTTTACACAAATATTGTGCAAATTTCTGTTTAGAAGATAAAGAGCTTTCATTTTCCAATATTACAAAACAATATTCCAGGACAACTTGCTCTAATTTTTGCTGCAGAAAACAGAATTTATACCAGAAAATGGAAAAATTGTTCAAAATCATCTTGTTAATTAGCTGAAAGGGTAGGGAGAGAATTATAGAATCTAAGTGAAAGTGTTTTAGAAGTTTAAATACACATTCATCAATTTTAACTTCATTTCCAAAATATAATTCATACAAATTTCTTTCTGTGAAAGAAATTTGATTTTTACAGTCTATTTTTTATCATATAATTCCTTGCCTGAAAGTCAAACTTCTTTGATAGTTACACGTTTTCTCATTATATTTGTGGAATGTGACTTCTAAAGTTTGATCATGACATTTCAAAGAAAAAAAAGTATATCAGGCATGCAATATTATCTCATTACAGAAAAAAAATATTTTGCTGGCCCAGTGAGACTCTGTGCATCCTTCAAGAAAAAAACACACAATGAAAACCCCCTCAGTGCAGCGAGCTGACACGTAATGTACAAAATGCCAGTACTAAGATTCTATAAATCTTAAAGCCATTCAAGTATCAGTACCTTTAAGATAAGCTTTTTCCTGCTTTTGGCCTTTTCATCAGATAAAGATTCTGATCAAATTATGGTTTTCACACAAAGTGAAGCTTTTATTTTATTCACCATCTACATAGTAGAAAGATTCTTGTTACATTCCCTTAATACCAAAGAATTATGTTGAAAAATCTGTCCCTGAACCTCTACCCTCAATACAAAGTAAAAAATGTATTTTGTTATATTGAAATAACAAGAGAAAGTAAAACAGAGCTTTATAAATGTATTGCACAGTCCAGTTACCAAGACATCCAGACAGCTTTAGTCCAAATCATCTGAACTAAAATCTCTAAGACTTGGGCTGGAGTGTAGAGAGATGTTACTCCCTTATTCAGCATTAAGCCAATTGGACTAAATTGAACAGTGACCTGCCTCTGCTGCCACTGGATTCAAGTAAAATAAAAGGGGCTGTCTTTTTGAAACTGATGCAACTGTAGTTGCCATCAATCCCTTTTTAAAAAAATGATAATATCTCATAACTGAGTAGGAGGAAAACGTCAGCAGATGAGTCAAACTGCTTGAAGGTAATAGTCTAAGCAGTTGCATAGAACAAACCAAAGAAAAACAAGACCCAGTAAGGTAGACAGCTTTCCTATAGGAACATAAGTAAGCTACTTCAGTAACATGATTTTGCTAACTGCAGATGTCTAAATCTGATGTCAAAAAAACTATAGTTTATGGTTACAGCAGCTTTCAGAGTAAGAGATAGGTAGGAGAAATGAATAAATATATATATATTTATGTATTTTATTCTGTTGGTTGGCTAGGAATCAACTTCCATTTGAAAGGCAGAATCTAAAAAGTTTAAAAGGGATTTGTGTGAAAGAAGAGAATAGATAAGGCTTCTCCTTGACAGAGGAATTTTCTCCCTACCTCAGCTCAGCTAGCTTTCCCATCTTTTAATTTTTTGGTGATTCCAGTGGAATACCTAGTGCATCATAACTTCTGGTTGCTTATATAGAATAGAATTATAATTCAACAAAACACGATTGTGGTCAATTACCAGTTTTAAACAGATCTTTTATAAATTCATACAATTGCCAACAAGAATAATAAGCTATAGCCTCACATTGTATTTTAGGCTATTCCTCCTTCTGGGATACTTAAGTTCATACACTTAAAAGAAAAGCTGCATTTTACTTTACTATTTTTTTCTTTGCCTATGCAGTAAGCAAGTGAAGTAAGGTGCTACTGTCACTAAACATAAAACTAGAATATGCTGTCCTTAGGAAAAAAAAAATACTCTGTACTGCAGTTTTCCCCTCATTTTGCATTATGTCAGGCAAATGTCTGGTCACCTCCCTGCATGCACCAGCAGCCCACAGTTCTTCCAAAATAAGCCACTATGAATTTGGACTTAGCTCATTTATTGCAATAGCTGTCAGGACAATGTTTTTCAAAGTTTTGTAAATATATTAAAAATAATTATTTAGTATTTGGCTAGAATATCCTTTAATATTTAAATCTCAATAGAATGCTAAAATGCACACATAAGATTCATCTCAGATAGCCTCCTAAAAATTAGAACTAATACTGTTCTCCTTTGATAGTACAGGAAAGGCATAAAGGACACTAGTCTGATTTTCTAAGTGCAGCTAAGCACCAAGCTAGTCTGTGCTTGTTAGTGGTGAAGTGCAAGCTGCCACAAGATCTCTGACCACACTGATAACACCACACTGATTTGAGAGAATATTTTCAAATACTTCCATTAACATCCTACCCTGCATGGGGCCTGCAAGAGATTGTCCATTGATACAGAGATTTGCTGGCTATTTAGGCATAGCATGCCTGATGGCTACCTTGGGCTGTGTTAATAACCACGTATGTTCTTTGGACAAAAGGAATCTGAGAAGAAAATATTTTGGTGAACTACTGCCTAATAGGCAAGGTATACATACAGCTTGTTTTTCATTACTTATGGACTCTTTTAAAGTGAAGAGGAACCCATATGGCCTTGAAAGGGACCTGAAATTAAGATGTGATTGGCACTGTGGCTTTTTCCTCTGCCCCCCACTTTGATCTGTAGACAGAATTTAATAGTAGTCAGTCATGATAAATAAATAAAAAGGTAAATGCATCCACCATGGACTACCAAATGAGAGAATGAGAAAATAAAGAAACGGAATGAAGTATAATAACATTAAGTATCAGTTTTTGTAATTGTTTCCAATTCTCCTTTGTGGATTGCTTATAGCCTTTACTCTGACTATCTGCTAGAAGAGTTAAACATTTGGAGAAGCATTCTACCACAGATCCCATCTATGTTTGCAGCAGGTGCTACAGAGCCTTCTAGCAAGAACTGCCAAATCTCTCTATTTTCTTGATGCTTGCCTTACTGAACAGGAGTGCAGGAAGCCAGCTAGTCAGATAAAGCACAGGGAGGACCACGAGGACCACATGGAAGCACTTCAGTGCCACAGTGTACAGAATGTCCGCAGGCATTTTTCTCTCAGTAAATCTCCAGTAATACCACCCAATGTTCAGCCCAATTATGTATCTGTGAGTCAGGAGCATGGATGGGCAATGAATTTGGCCTCAAGCTAGACACAGTGCAGCTGATACAGCTCAGACAGAGCCAACTGATGTCCACAAGTATAATAAGAAATGTACTGAATCCTTAGCAAGACAGGTAAGAGTATACTGTGCCACAGATTCTCAGCACATGGAAGGAAGTATAAAGGAACCATTAAATTAGAGCTGTGTAGCAGGACAGGCCTGGTGGCAAACTTCTGACCACAGAATGCTCCCTGTATGCCAGGAAAAGAAGGCTGAATGGAGAAACTGAACTTTCCCTAGAAGTACAGATTAAGTAGTCAACCAAATTAGGCCTATATTTTTTTCCTGATAAAGTTAGTATTTGCATAATTTCCAGGGCATTTTTGCAAAATCTAAATTCTTTGTGTGTTTTAAATATTGTTTCAAGAACGTTGCACTTAGGGTTCCCCAGCATCAGAAAGTAGCAGGCAGCAACAGAAGAAATATTTCTTCTCTGCCTTAGTGTGGAAAGATGATTGCTGCTTCTCTGATACTGAACAATTACATTTTAACTTCTTGTCTTTGAAAAGATTTTAAAATAAATATCTTCTATTCAAGCACAAATTCTTAGGACAGTGCTGACAGATCCATGGATTCAAGTATTATTTGAATCTAAGCTTATGTAAAACAATCTGATATCTGAAAAAGTTAAATTCCAGATTACTGAACATAACCCAAAATCTGCCATTCTGTTTCTATCTAAGAATACTGAGTATTCAAATTTGATGAACTCTGTGGAGTGGAATATGAAATGGTAGAGAATCATTCTACAGGTGATGGAGATGATTAAGAATGGTCTGTATAAAGGAAAACTACTATGATGTTTTGTAGAAGTGTAGCAGATTATTTATTTTGAAGAATTAAAACAGGCAAAATAGTGTTTGAGGATTAATTTAGAGAGCTGAGAAATTAACAAAAAAAAATTTAATAGCTTCCAACATTTAGAGAAGATACAAGCTCTGTCGAAAGAGTAGCAGTTTTCAGTTAATATGAATTTCTTACGAGCATTTTGAGTAATTCTACATCAAATACACAAAGGCTGTAATTAACTCTCCCCAGTTTAGTTAGCTACAGATTAAATGTCTTTTACAAACAAGTTGCCTTCACTCTGTGGGGAAGGTCTGCATTTCAATGTCCTTTGGCAATGCCTTTTACTCTCCACCTATAGAAGGATGTGGACCTTATATTAACCTTAGGTTACCCTGTAACCTTATAGGTTAGACTAAAGATTACATTTAACTGGTTAAAGGTAAGTGACTCCCATGCGAGGGGGCATTGCAAGCTACTACAGTCATGAAATATACGAAATAGAGAAATGTGGTATGGCTAACAACAGTTGATTTTGAAAATAATTTTTCTACTCCTAGTCAAAAGTTACTCAAATAATCTACCACTCTTCTGCTGAAATAAGGAATTCTAAGTTTACGGAGATAAGTAATACCAGTGTAATATCACCTAAACAAAAAGCCCTACCTAATTTAAAAAACAAATGCATTTTTTGTTTGTTGTCTAATGTTATGAACTTACAACGGTATCTTCCAATATAAATGTTAACCACTGTACTCTTTGATTAGTTTTATTAAGAAGTCTTTTTAAAAGAAAAAAAGCCTGTTTTCAGTAAGATTGATATATAATAGAGCATAAAATCAGCTGTTAGAAATGAAGACAGTAGAGAAGAAATCTTAATAATGTCATAATAAGATAATGAAAATTATTCATACAAAAAAAGCAGCTATCAAATACAATGATGCTAATGCATTCTTCTGTAAAAAGCATGAGACCATATTGCATTCACTTTCCATCTGTATTAGAAGCCTCAGTTTCAATATGGCTTAGATGGTTATTCAAGGTTAAAAATAAGCTATAATTTCTGCATTTAAAATACTCACATGAAGGCACACAACTAAACATCTTGATGTGCCATTTCATTGAATTTCAAATTTAGGGGGTTGAAATTAATTCTAAGATTCTTATTCTGCAAGCACTACTAATTTTTTTAAAGGTTTAACATCCTAAATTGCTAACGAAGCATCAATATCAGTCTTTGAATGTAAATTTTACTGAAAACAGTAAATCAAGCCTTTTAGCAACAAAATGCTTCTGATTCCTTAAAGTCCCATGTTCTAACAGCATGAAAAGAGTCAAGTTGCCATGTCCATCTTAATTTGTACTGAATGAATTCAATTCCAGTGTTCCTACTGCTGCACATACTGATCAGTTCTTGCAATTTCTAATTCAGTAACACCATGCTCTTTATGTAGACTGAGACTGTTTTATTGCGTGGATAGGTTTAACTTAACCTAACTTCAAATGTAATGAGATATAAATCAAAATCTACATTTTTCATCTGGGTTTCATCTCTAGACAGAGAAGAATGTAAAACAAGTGCTTATCCCTGAGTTTAAGTAACTAGCTTGGATGTAGGGGTCTAACTTTAAAATAGGGTGAGATAAATCTGACCTTGTAAGTATTACTTGATGGCCCAAGGAACTTTGATTTCTTTCATTACTATTGCTGCTGCAAACTCTAGCATAAATTAATTATGTGTCATTAAAAAACTAAACAAAAATTTATAAATGTTCCACAGCATCGCCCGGATTAGTGGAATCTACATTTTTTAATTTTGTCATATATAGTATGATAGTTTGTTTTTAACTTTAGTAGCTGTCTAGAGAAAGCTGTACAGAGAATTGACTGTTATCCCAGATCCAGAACATACTGAGAAACAAGGTAGATTCAAATTTACAATAGCAATAGTTCAATTTTCAATTAGTTCCTTACACTAATTAGATGAGTTACTTCATTTATTTCTGTAGTGCTTTCACGTGTGCTATTCTACTTTCATTTTTATCTTATCTGTAGCACAGCAGAGAAATTATCCCACTTCGTTTAGAGCTTTTATTTCACTTTACTGTATTAGCAGATATGATGTATATTTATTGTATCTAGTAGCTCTACATTTCTAGGACGTCAAATACCTTGCCTAAAAGGCATAAAAAAAATCCTCATGCAGAGAAACTTATGAGTTTCTAACTTTTTTTGTAATTAACCAAATACCATCTACTTTTTTAATGCCAGTTTTCCACAACTCTGATTTTTGTATGTAATATTAAAGTGTTCAATGGAGAATTATCTCTTGGGTTGTACACATAACCCTGACTTTGATTACTCTAAGATATCCAAGTGCACAGTAGATCTTTTCACATAGTTCAAAAAATTAAAACAGACTTTTTCTTTTGATATTTGATTAGAGCCGTTCTATTTATGTCTATTATGTCCACTTAAGCTTCATTTTTTTTTTTAACATTAATAGTCACTTACTATCAAACTGTTTCTGGGCATTGAAACTGTAGTCAACCACCTGACTTGGGAAACTATTAAAGAGTTTAATAATGATCATATAGTATATTTAGAAAAACTTTTTTTTTTTTTTTTTTTTCAGTCAGCATATTTCTATGATGTACATTTTCCGGTTTTATGATCCCTGCTGTTAGTTTCTGTTGTCTGGAACCATGCACTGTCCTTGAGACTGCCTTGACTGCTCCTTAACTCAGGCTTTGCCTCACTCTATGGACTCAATGACTCTTCCTCTGGCTTAGGATCACGCTCCTACTCTTTATTTTATGTGCAATTTGCATCTCCAGTTTCTCAAGATTAGCTGAGTTTCTGGTTATGATATTTGTCTAAAGCATTGATCTCTGGGTACACGTGTGGTAGGAAATTAAATGAGTCCACGACTGTGGCCTCAGCATCAACCAGCCCACAGCAATATCAGTTCTCTCTTGTGCTCTAAAATAGGATAGTCAGGTGTATATCGCCTACTGTATTAAGAGGCTCCTAAACTGTTTTAATTTACGTAATGGACCAAGACAGCATATGGGAGAGCACACATTTGCCAACCCCAAACTATGCCAAGATCATGTTGCGGTTTGATAGGAGAGAGTCAAGTAGGAGCAGCCAGGCAGAGAAAGCTATGAGGTGGTAGCATGGAAACAGTCTCTGGTCTTCAGCTGTTTAACTTTTACATCTGTCACCAAACTATTTCACTGTAGTCTTCATGGCTGGATTGAACTGCCTGTGTCTCTGTATCCTCCCAGTTATAGTCATCACATGTAGACCTACCTGTGGCAGACTAGTGTGTTTTGATTTTTTAAAACCAGGCCTACCAGAGTCATTTTTCTTTCTTTGTTAATCTAATAAGGTAGTCATGTAGAGCACTAAAGTACTCTCATTTTCATATCAGGAATTCCAGGCAGTCACTCTGTTTAATCACTACAGTTGTATGACAGCGCACAAGTTACCTCTTCCACAGAGGCAACGCTACGCAATATGAAAGCTTTTACAAAATATTTCTGCAAGGTCATATTTTTACTGTACATGTATTTTTCATGAAAAAGTAAATCAAAATCCTATTTTATACTTATTCAGGCTTTTTTTCCCCATGAATCTACTGAGGCCACAGTATTTCATGAAGAAATTAGTATAAATTAAGGATACATGACACAGAACTCAGAAGAGAGAAGTTGTATCTTGACTCCTAGATACTGTTGCCAGTTTTTCTTTATTTTTCTAAAGCCAATTCTTCAGTCACATAAAAATAATTTCTTTTCAACTTGGAAAACAAAATTTACTGACCGGTACTTCAAAAATCAGATGTTTTAGTCAATGTTATTTTTCACAGTCTCTTCTTCTATGGTAGTTCATAGTTAGCTGGCACTGTTGAACAGATGTAGATGCAAAAGACTGGAAGACTAAATGGGCAAGCACTGACAACTCTTGCAACTCACTGAGCCATTTAAGATAAGCAGTGAGTCAGAGCTGGAGTCCTACTGAAAAAGATCAATAATGAATATATTATCATAGCTGTTTCTAATGACAAGAATAATAACGCAGTATTTATTTCAGGCACAAGGTAATTTCAAGCACCACTTTCCCCCTCCTCATGAATTGTGATGAACCTCTTTCCAGTATAAAATGGAGAGATTTCACAGTGCTTAATACTCTGGCAGTACTCAATCTAGCTTCTAAGTACTTTTATTTTGGATAATATTGGTTAATTTAAATTTCTGCAAAGACTTTTTAAATGGGTGCAAGGTACCAGACTACAAAGTGGCAATCACTCCACACTGCGGGGTAAAAAAGTAAACAGCACAGAAAAAAACAGGTCTGAAAATGAACAAAAAAAAAATTAAAACCTTTCTAACTTTCTAAAACTAACAAATATACATATTACATGGACAGTAACAATAGGAACAACTCACATGTTCTTGAGGGTTAACCTTCAGTTCACTTTAGTCTCTATGGACCATTGACTTTCATGAAACTCTTTAGATTTAATCCTCTAACATGTTGCTGCATTTTTTCTATTCCAATCATGAAAAATCTTCCTATTTTCTATAGCATAAAAATGATCCAAAGAAATTGTCTAAGAACCCATAAGTTAAAAAATATATATATAACTAGAAATCAAAACCGAAGGCAAAAAATCCCACAAAACTTCCAGTTCTGTGATTCTATACATATTTGCTCCATCTACAGTAAAATATCTTTCATATGAATATGTGGAAATCTCTTCTCTACTTGAAGCTAACACTTTAAGTTTGGAGCAAATACTCAGCATTCCTATTTTTTAAAACCATAATGGATCACAAATTACTCAGCAAGTTTTGAAACAAAAATACTCTCCACAGCAGCTGCCTTTGACATGTTTACTACCTACTGTCACAAGGGATTGATCTCTTATGATATTTGTTCGCTCCTTATTACATATTTTGATTTTCCATAAATTAGGGATTACTTTCAAAAATTAACATATCAGACAGAAAGAAGACAGAATATTACTTAGGAAGAAGTTCTTTCTGTACCACTATAACTTCTTCTATCTGATTTAATTCAAGGATGAATTTCAAAAGACTATCAAGACAAGTAGTGGGCGTTTTTTTGTTGTTTGTTTGCTTTTTAATTACTTCTCAGTTTATTTTTCCAGGTTTTGTACCCTCAGTCTCTTATCTTCCAGCACAACTTCCAGGGTTTACTCTTCCTTTACTATCAGTAAACAATTTCTTCAACAGACTGTAAATATCCACACTGTCTTGCTTTCTGCCTGAATTCTTAGACATTCTTCCTATATAAACGAAGTGCCACAATCAATCAACTGTGAGACAGCTTAATGCACTAAAATTTGGGCTTTCTTATACTTTCTTATACATTCAAAAGTTTCAATGTATCAAATGTTTCAGTTTGCTTTGCTCAGCCTGGGTACCAGTTCACCTTGCACTCTCAGAATGCTTTTCTCAGCCAAACGCAAAACAAATGCTAATTCATATAGCTTTTGTGTGTGTGTGCTTTTGTTTGTTTTCTTTAATTGCGTGTCTATATAACTCTATGAATGCATGACCGGGGTCAGCATCACGTGAACAAGAACACAACTTTGGAGCTCAGCAGACTCTTTACCTCAAGGCTAGGCCTTACCATCACACAACTATGAACGCACACAGGCGCCCTGCTACTGCTCCCTATTTCTTCACCAGCAGCTTTTGCCTTAGGCACCAGCAACAGACAAAACAGGCCAGGCCCTTCTCAGTAATGAACAGGATTATAAGAAGGTTGTACTGCTGCACTTTGATTACCTGTCATGAAAAATCAAACACCACATGAAAAAGGGAACTTTTTTACTTAGAAAGTAGATTTCAAATGTAATCAATTTTGAACTGATGAGCTCCAGCAATCATAAAAATCAGTAGTTCTACTACTAATTTGCAGAGGAGGGAAGATAATATTCTCTCTCCTTTATGCACATGCTCTACCTGTCACCATTTTAAAATAAAATTGCTGTAAAATAGACCTATGTGTACTTTGAATTTAATTCCTTAGATAAGCTTCTCAAAAATTACAGCTTACTTCTGATGAAATTCTGTAAAGTGGCTAAGTGCCCCTGTTTTTAATGGACTATATCAACCTTGCAGGGATTCTTATTGGAACATTAACTTGTCCCTTTTACAGCCACAGACTCAAAAAGCATAGTATTTGCTAACTTTCTGAAATAGGACCAGCTAAAGCATGTTTTTTTCATATCACTCATTTTCATATCATTCATTTTCATATCACAGCATTCAGGTCACACAGGAAACTACAGAGATTACATCACCCATTTTGAACACTAAATCTGAAGATAAACAGCTCTTGCTTCACAATCCATGCTTGCTGAAGATGGTGAGTGTGTAGTTATAGCAATGAATACTTATTCAACAACAACTCAGGGTAATGACTTAGTGTGTAGTCACTATTTGTTTTCATTTACCATGCAAAATCATAAGGACCTCACACTCTGCTCATCCTGTGAGGTGCTGACTGCTGACTGCTAAGTCAGTGCCCTCAAACTCAGTGAAGCAACTATAAATATCTGAATAAAAATTCTTATAAAGTAGCTCAAAAGACAATTCAAAAGCTAACTGGTAACCTAAACATGAATATATTTGAATTTGATATAGAATCCTTTAAAGAAATAACCTTTTAATTTAAAAGCTCCCTGGACTGCTCTTTAACTTATCATGTCCTTACTTGGCTTCAGTTGTAAGACTATTTTGTCTTTCTGAGAGATTTCTAAGTTTTGATTACTCTGTGAAGAATAACTAAAGCACAAAGTAAGCAAAGTCAATTCAATGATGAATGAACAACAAATACTACAAAATTGTATTAAAAATTGAAACCAAACAGTTTAGCTCTACCAGCTAATTTACTTAGATATCACCCTAAGGCATCAACACCATTTATCACTATTGCTGTAGTCTGGCATGTCTGCTCCATCATTGGCAACAGAAACATCTATAGAAAACAAATCAGGAACTTAAAGGGAATACATATTGTAAAGAATCAGGAATTATACAAAATATCCATAATTCAAAATTAACCAAAACACAGTTGAGGTTCAAAGTAGATAGCCATGGTCTTTGATGAAATTATATAGAAGAAAAGAGATTACATAATGATCCTAGTCAAAGAAAGTACAGCCATATTTCTAAAGGGCCTCACATATAGCAAGTTAAATACATACATAGTATGTACGACTAGTGAGAGTAAGTCAGTACGGGCAGTAACAGAGGGTGGAGATCTTGCTATTAGAAAACAGATTTTACAAGAGTTCCCCCCACACCCTTCCCAAATTACTTTTAAAATATTTAAAATGTTTTTCCTGATTTCTTCCATGAGCATGCACATTTCTGTATTAGAGCAGCCTGCTGTTAGTTTTTCATCTCTTTAATGGCTTACTGAGCTTAGGATATAGATTTTATACAAGGTAAGTAGTCACCGTGAGAAAACATACGGATCTGTTGTTAATGACTCTGAAATTACTGCAGCCAGGTAAACAATATTTTATTTGCTGTGACTAAGAAGTCTCAAAGTTTACTTCCAGGCTCTTCCATGAAACTCCTACTATTCTTCCCTCCTATCCTATTTCCCATATTCAGAAGATCGAACTAGAGCCTTGGAAACTATTCTTGTGTTATGCTATGGTCCTACAACATTTAACTGAAACAAACAGTAGTATTTCACTACCCTCAGGGGTCAAGAGCCACCAGACTCCTAGTTCTATAAAGTGTGGCCTATCTCCACAAACAAACAAAACAAATGCTGGGGAACATAAGCATCTATATTTTGCAGATATGAAAATTTAACAACTGGCTAAAGATGCAAAATCAGTCAAAGTTGATCTTCTGGTGACAGTTTAGTGCTCTAGCCATCCACATTCTTCTTTAGAGAGACAGGAAGAAACAGGTGCTACCATTTGAAAAGCAGGAGGAAACGCAGGTTTCAGAGAGCGCTTCAAAAAGAACCTATGAATATTCAGTCTGGATACTAGTAACAAAAAACAAGTATTTACATATTACTACTTATGATTTGAAAGGAAAAACCTTGAGGATTGAACATACCTACAAAGCTTTCAACTTAAAAACTGGGGTTTGGGAATAACCACCCAGAAATATTATAGCAGTTATATTACCTCTGCAGTTTTTTGCACATGGAACAGCTGAGGGGACCTATTGCATAATCAGCATAAAGCCTTCATTTGCTTTTCTCCCTACAATAACTTTCAACAACCTTCAAATAAGCAAGTTCAGTTGAAGTTGAATATTTTTGTTCTTTGCATAGCCAGTATTATAAATTAAAATTAATGGAAGAAATCAAAACTTTCTCTTCATTTTAAATTTACTTGCTCAAATTGGTTTAATATAATTCTACAGCTTCCTTTCTTCGCCAGCCTTTTTTTAATGCTAATATATTACCCTAAACATACATTACTACTAAACCTATGGATAGCCATTATAACTATAGTATATATAGAGCTATCTAAGTATAACCTTGTTTTGGTAGACCTTTTCCTGAACCTTCCTATTTGCTAAAGCTACGTACTTACAGCCAATTAAAAAGTAATATATGGTATACATTTTACAGCACGTTAATATTATTTAAAAAAAAACATATTTTAAGCTACATGTTAATGTTTTGTACATCTGGAATTATATTGGTTATTTTCTGCAAAAAGTGACACTATTTTACCACGTAAACTCAACTCTTTTCTATCATATCAAGGTTCTTGGAATGAAGGAGGAAAGTCTGTCTTACTGACATCATTAGCTCTTCTCCCTCATTTGAGATAAATTTCTAACTACTCTTAAACAATGTCTTCCTATCTTTAGTGACGCAGAATATATCAATCTGTATTAATATCCAGCAAACTGCTATCATATCATACTACTTAACTGGCTCTCTTGCCTATTAGATCACACCTAGTCTTTCTAGTCAAGATTCAGCTGGGGCGTAATGACGCAAGAAAATATTTGTTTTAAGTAATTATCCACTGATAATTTCAAAATAGTTTATCTTTTTATTATTATTATTATTATGGACTTACTGGAATTTATGGACTCCTAGATTTACATGTGACCTTATTGACATAATTACTTGAATTTCATTTGGCACCTCATTATCATGACCACATCACATCATGACCACAACAAATCCACCCATTGTAAATTAGCAAAGACTCTTCATATTCCCTTTTTATTGCAAAAGAATTGCTACAACTTTTCTGGGTAAGAGGATATATCTGTAAATGAACACAGTTTCAGTATGTCTAGTTTCATAAACTAGTCTTAACTTTTCCATGTTTCTGAAAATGTAGAAAAATGAGCAAAAATTGATGAATGCAAATATTCAAAAAGTATTCCCAAACAAACTTTATCACTGAAAGTAATCCCTACAGAATTCACTCTTCATGCCCTTTCACATGTAGGAATAGACATGTAGGCCTAGAGCTGAGTAATTGATGCCATGCATCTTTATCCAGCAAAAGATCTCAGAATATTTGTTATCAAAAATAAAACAAAACAAAAACACTATTTACAGAGGTTACTCTACTTAGTCAGTAAATACCCCTTTCACAACTCAAATTTTATCTCCTTTTTTTTTCTGTTTCCTCTTTAAACTCTCTGATCTTTCTCTGTCCTGTTACTTTTTTCCCCCCTGTCTCCACTGATTGCTCAGGACAAAACACAGTGACAGACTTGATTATATCTCTGTGTGTGATCAATATTTTAATTATTCACCTCTTTATACCAATGGAAAGGTTGCCGCATTCTGCTGGTCTTAAGAATTCTCAAAGGAGAAAAGGAGAGATATTTCCATTGTTGAGTGACCGTGCAGGTCATTCAACTAGATCACTTGGAATACATGAGTCTGACACATTCAGTTTAGAGAATTATTTTATATCTGGTGAACATACAAATTCCATGATACTTTTCTTAAACAAACCACAGCCATGAAACATCCATCCAGATTTGTATTTTACAAATGCGTCTGCTAGTAAGAATCTGGAGTAAGAATTTAGTCACCATGTGAGATGGAAAGGCCAGCAAGTGAAAAAGCCTTAAAGACTAAAATATTTAGCACCATCTAGCTAAGCAAATGAGAAAATGCAGCATGACATCTTTGATGGCTTTGCTCCAATATAATGAATGCAATTTAACTCAGATGTGTTTCCTGAGGTAAATTACTTTGGAAGAGTAGAAGGTGCACTCTGGTTGATAGATTAAAGACACAAAGAAAAAAGAAAATCTTAGGTTTGTGTTTATTTATGAATGCTTTACTGTAGTGGTTGATGTATTGATACATCAATCAATCTTAGAGATGGATGACTTGTTTCTTTTAATCACTTTATTTTTATTCATACTTTCCCCAGAAAAGTAGAATTATTTTTAAAACTGCAATTGACCATCCAAAGCAATACTTCACCCCTCGTGGGTATATATGTAAAAATCCTTTCTTGTCATTGTACAGACAAATTGATTTAACAGAGAAGGTGGTACACAAACAACATAAATGAATCTAAATGCAAGAAACAATGTATTTATGAAGACATGAAATATTAGCTTGGTTAAAGGGTATTTAATTGTTTTCTTGCAGATTCTATAAAATATAGTGAATTACCTTTCCACACAGTAAGAACTGGTTGGCATTTCCACGAGATGCCAGGTTTTACAGAGAACTATACCATGCAACTTTAAAATTTCACTCCATGTTTGAAGGTAAGTGTAATGATTTGCAGTAAGTGTAATGTATATGCAGTTCATTTACCTCGAGCACTTTGTTTTCATCGAGTATGCTGTTGAAAATCACCAGTTCAAAACACCCTGGTGTTTTATGTACTCATAGCTTCCACTTAGATCTTGCCAAAAACACGGGTCATACTTTATATGCAATTGCCCATGAGTTTTTTAAAAAGGCACTTAATTGAGATAAGTTTTCAATAAGCAAGTACTACGCACACATACATGCAGAAATTTGAAGAATGCATATTTATTGTACTACATATAAGGAGTTTTTCCATCAAAGACAACAAAAAACACCCTCAAATTTTACTTTCACGTTTTATTATCTAAAGAAGTTAACTATGATGGCTTCTTGTAAGAGACTGTTTACTTTAAAGCCTTTAATGTCCTTTGTATAATATATAGATCATAGAGGCAATTTTTGACCTTATCCCTGCTCTTTCCTTGATTTGCTCCTTTAATAAACAGAATGATCTGCTATGACTTTTACTTTTTGTATGAAAGAGGAGTCATATCCATGTATATTTGAGTCAAAAGTTTACTATCTGCTGCATTAGCAATCACGGACTATTACAGCAATTTAAGGATTGGGAGAGAGCAGTAAATATTTTCAGGTTATATAAAATATTTTACAGCAGAAAAATAAAATAAAAATACCCTGAAGAGTATATTGTATGATTACCAACTATTTAAATGAACTTCAATCTCTTGAGATCCACATTTGATTTACACAGGAATTGCTTTTAAAATGACCTTTGCCACTGTAAAATGGATTTAGCCTTTTTAAGAAAGTTCTAATCATAATTAAATGTGTTAGAATAGGTCTGCTGAAGTCACCAGACCAACTTTAAGACATATCAACAACAGCTGCTGTAATTCATCTCATATGAAATACAATGGTACGAGGCAAGACTGCACACTGGGACACAAGGGTCCAGAGAAAGTGTTCTGTGACAGGAAATCTCCCTGGCATCCTGAGTACGGCTCATGCTATGGAAGACTGAGGTTGGGAAAGAGAGCAGAGGACTTTCAGCTTAACCGAACAGCACAACTGGCTATCTCACTGTGATGCTGGAGGCATCCCTGGCACCAGGCTAATGAACAAGACCATGCCTTTCAGCCAGCCACAGGGGCTTTCCAAGGATCTACTCTGCTGCCCATCAGAGTTTTCCTGATGGTGCCCTCCACCAGCTTTAGGCAAACTGCAGCTTATACAGCTGCAGACCCTATACTGTCAGTTCTTGAATTTTATTTCACTTTGCACTGTTTAATTATTGCTAGACTTTTCTCAGTCTGCATTATGACCAAATTTTAGGTGAACAGTTAAATTCACTTTACATTTTCTTTTACTATTAAAAATAATTTTGCATCAACTTAAGAGTGATGTGAACATTCAGTGAAATGAAAATTAGAGACCTCGTCCCTGCTGTTTCAATGTATGATAATTCCCACAGAAGTTTTCAAATTTAGTTTCCATTTTGTCAAAAAAAAGATGCAATTCCCAACTTAAACTTTCAAACCTGAGCTGTATTTCGGCATAATCAAAATGTTTCAAAGGAAGATGGTAACTTTCATAATATTTTCTTCTGCCCCAGGTCACTCAAAATGAAAGAAAACCTACCTCAACTGTTTATCACCTGCCCAGTCTAAAGTAGATAGACTCATACCCTTATTTCACACTTTTAAAAATGAGATTTTTAAATAGTTTTTCCTGTCATTAAGGTTAAATGCCTTGGACTACTTCATTATGATTTGAATAAAGAAGATGTTTCAGACTACTTTTCTGTTTTCATGAAAATATTCACAAAGCCTTTTATACAATATTTTTGATTAAATATTTTTTTCTTATAAGTCTGCCCTAGGTTTTCTTTACTGCAGCAGGAAAACATGGACACAAGGAATCCAAAAGTGCCAGTAAATAATAAAAAACTGAATCAGAAGCAGAAATATTCAGTGAAATGGAAGGTTAGAATCTTTTAAAATTATTCACAAAGTGAGCTATAGTAACAAATATTTCATTCATCTTGAAGATCAGTGCAAGTCAGAAGTGTAAGAAATCTTCCAGAAGCACATCCTAGAAGTCACACAAAAAAATTAATGCACATTAACTGTAATAAGTAGATGGTACAGATGTACCATATCTAGTACCTTGAGGTGAACAGAACAGATTTGGCAAAAGTCATAATTTGATGAACATACAATAAGAGTTTGTTTCATTTTAATTAATCTCTCAATAGCAAAGACATTTAGTGCATTGAAATTATCTTTTGCTGAAGTCGACAGTAGTTTTTAAACATACTTCAAAGGGAAAAATAGTGGCTAGAAGCTACATACACATCCACCTAAGTATCCACTTGGCTGGGAGTCTGGAAAATGTCAGCTTCGAAGGATTAGAGCTTTATTTGAGGGTTCTAATTTAAAGTATTACTATGAGATGTAATGGTATCATTGGTCATACCATGTAATAAAGTAGAAAGATGTCACTAACCTTTAATGACAGTTCCATGAAATGTAAGATTAAGGCAACTATTGTGATTTTGCTGCACAACCCTCTACCTTCTCACTTGATGCCTGATTTGATTTAAAAGGATATAGTACTTTTCCAGTGCAGTAAAATATCTCAGGTTACTTTTGAACAGTACAGTTTAAAAGTATGTTTTATTTCCTGCCTGCCACAGAGATTTTCAAGACTTTATTCAAAATCTGAACAACAGAGGTTCCTGGCAACATTAGTGTAGTTATTTTACTACCATACTACTCTCCCTGCCACACAAGAGCTTAAAAAAGTGTGAGGCAAGAGGAAGCCTATTAAGTCCAAAACAGTGATCCTGAAATGACTGCAGTTCCGATAATCATTCAGAACATCTATACTCCTAGGGCTGAAATTCACAATTTCTGAGCTGCCTCTCATGGTGCATGATCAAAACCATCCTATTCTGAACTGGATGAACAGCTTCATGCCCAGTTCATGAATAACTTTTCAAACAGAAAATGGAGACCCCCCTTCAAAGTGCATAGTTGCATGCTAAGACAAGACTAATGGTCCTTCTACTGCTAGGAGGACTCAATCCTCTTCCTCTTATGTGATAGCAATAAGAGATATTCGAGCAAATTATTAAAGTCTCTTTCTGTGTTTTTAGTATACTTCCCTTTCTTCGTTCCTTAGGCCACTGCAGAGGAAAACAAAACAAAACAAACCCACAACCACAACAAAAAAGGCATGGGGGAGGGAGGACAAGGGAGAGAAGGGCTTTACGCCAACTTTTTCTGTCTTCACAGGATTCAGGGGAATACAAGGATCACAACTAACAGTTTAAGGGTTACAACTTAAAAGAATTATTGGATAAAATATCAAAGCTGAAATTTCACGGTGAATTCACACACTAAAACCTGTGAAATTCATGGACAAAAAAGCAGTACAAGTCAACATCAAATCATTACAAAGTTTGATATCATTGCACCTGCAACCTCCCATCAGAACCAGAGCTCCAATATACAGAAAACTTAAAGGAATTAAAATGTGAATAAATACTCTGCTCATATAAAATTTTATGCTCCATAGACTTAGACATTATGTTGATTTATACTAGATTTATCCTATTCTAGAACTTCTTATCATCTAGTAAGCCTGTTTTCAGGTGAATGAGTCATCTGATTGCTTCTTATTCTTTCCTTTGGAAAACTTTTTTCCTTAAAAATCTGAAAGATTCAAAGTCATTGAACCATTCACTTAGGAATTAAATTATAAATGCAGCACATAACACTTAACAGTAAAGCACAATGTGAGAGGAAAAGCTTAATTTATTGCAGTCCTAAGGGGCAACAAGAGCTTTTTTTATTCTATACCACTTCTTGCTCAGATTGAACAGTACATTCCAGTGCATAATCTCTTTTCATTACACCATTAAAATGAATAAGAAGAACCTGACAAAAATATTGTATCTGCATTTGAGAAATATTATCATCTACATTTTGAGACCTCCTTTAGAGTTTTCCTTCATTTTGAAAGTTACATGTTTAGAAGACTTGCAGAACGAAAGACAGGAGAAAAAAAAAGTCTAAGGGTTTTTTCTGTAAAATCCAGTAGCCATAGGGTTATCAGACTACTGAGAAGCAGCCAGGAATCACTTCAAGGGGAATTTAGGAAAGCTTTAAACCCAGTATGATCCAAAAGCAAAAAAATAACTCTATAAACAACCTTGGTTTTATGAAACCACTGATCCCACGTAAAAGCCACTGATTATTTTTCTCTATTGTGCCTAACATTTCAGATATATCTTCACAGAAAGGATAAAACTTTGGGCTTTGGAAGACTTAAAATTTAATCTGTTACACTTCTATTCATGCCCTAAAGAAAAATGTCAAATAGTCTCAATCACACCAGTTCACAGAAGATATACTCTCTTCACCAGACTAAGCAGGCACTACACAAAAAGGCACAGAGACCTTTCCCGGGACACTAAAATAAACAAGGACAAAGTAAAGGGACACGGACATCTATCCTTCTAGCAATGAAAAATTAACATCATCCAGATGGAAGTTAATAATATATTTCTTTCCAAACACAGCAACACAAGGACATATCTGATTAGCAGTGTTGCACAGTGCTAAACATTTCCGAAAACATGTGGATCATCTCTATTTTTAAGCACAGAAGACTCAGCTCTAAAACCATCCACTAGTTTGGTCAAATTCATATTCTGGAGAAAGATGATAGAGGTTCAACAACACAATGACATAGCAACTATTATTTGCTTTTCTGTTGTCATTGGTTACTACTACTGTTTAGCCAGAACTGCGGTCTCAGAAACCTCTTAGACTTGACTCAAATATTAGCATATTTTTAAAGGAATGATCACAGCTTTATTTCATGGCCAAAATGTTGGTCAAGCTTATTGACAACAAGGAGCAACTCTAGCACGCTATTTATAATGAGTATGATGAAAACCTGAAGATATTAACAAAAAACTACGTACACTGGAAAAAGTTGCATGCTTTTTGACGTGCTTTTATACAAAGAAGTATAGAAAAAGTTACATTGATCAAAATGATCATGCTTAAAACACTCTCAGGCTTTTTTGCACCTTTTACTTCTATATTTTGTGTAGAAGATGACATTTCAAATGTTATAAGAAACAAGAATTCTTTTCATTATTGGTGAGACAGCCATACACTGATGGCCACAGAAGCAATTTCATCATTATGTCAGCTTTCCTTCATAAATGAATTGACATTGAATATGGTGATTCTTATATCTGGAAAAATAGCTTTTGACAGCTAGGGGAACCTTAATCTAAAGCTATGTATCAGTCCACATAAAGGTCCATTTATTCAATGCCCCAATAACCCATAAAATTTACCAGTTATCATAAGACTTGGTAAAGGCAAAACTGTGATCAGAGGTAGTTTTGCAATTACGAATTGCAGAAACAGTACTAAATAGATTCAGTTCTTCCAGCAGGGTAATTTCTATTTTTCTTCACAATACAGCTTCAGCACCTTTTCTGCACTCTTTGTAGATGTGTTAGAGCATTATGAATCACGGAAATATGCTGACACTAGTCCTACAACTTCCTTCATTTCCCTTCTCCCTTCTCCCCCTGCCATCAATGCATGTTTTTAATGCTGGACCTGTTATAACTGAGACAACAGAAGTGAGAATTCTTTGTATGTAAATAATGATACTGGATCATTTACTGAAATGTTACTGTATTACCTTTTAAAATGATGAATTGCAGATCATACATGATTATGATCATTTTTGCATGAAGAAAATTTGTCTGGTTTACGTAATTTATTTTACTTTTCAGTGAGACTCAGTGAAAACTTCAGTGAAGCGTGTATGTGCATGCAGAGCTGCATTGCCTCTAGTTACAGAGTAACAGAGTATTAAACTTGTATTGGATTTCATGCCTGTTATTGATTGTGCTTGCCTATTAACGAGTTAAATTTAAATGCCCAATACAGTCTTTTCATCAAAATTTAATCTCCTTTTGATTTCACTTTTATACCACTCATTCATTGCAAATCACTCATTATATCGATCATTTTGTATGCTTTTACATCCTTTGATTATGAATTTTAATTTGATTATACCATAACTTTATAGTTTTAATTAAAAAGTTACAGGTTTTTTAAAGTACATTCTCTGATAAGCCTTTTCTGTCCCTGAGCGGAAAAGGAACACGTGACTAGAAGCCCAAAGAAACTCAGTATATTATTTACGATTTTTACCGGCTAAGGGGAAGCGCGTGAATCAATATATATTTAGAATTAGTTCACTGATTGAAAATCTAGGTTCTTGCTGCTGGAAAAAAAATTAATCCATCCTCTGTTCTAACTTTTTTCCCATAATAATGTAATTTCAAAAATTTACTACATCAGACCTGGTCTTTTACTCCATTTTCAAATAGGATTTCTGAATCTTATTCACAATCTGATCCACAACTACAATCAGTGACTACACTAGAAGTACCCTTTTGATTCCCTCCACCTCCTACCCCTTTCTGAAATATGTTACCAGATGTCATTGTGCTGAACTGAAGAACAGCTATCCCACAGCCCCAGGACAAACAATAACTACTGCTAGCCCTCTACTACCATGACTGCAGGACAATATTAAATAGTGCTATGCCATTGGAGAGGAATTTAAAGTTAACCTTCGTCATAAAATACACTTTCTACATTTCTTTTTCTTCAAAAGCAGAAAGGTCCATCAGACCATCTAAGACTTCTAACTCATAGTTATGTCCCAAACGGGACATACATACATATTCTGTGAAGCATGAAATTAAACACGTCAGACAATGTCTAACTTGATAAAATTCTTGGAAGCAATTAACAAGATAAAGATGAGTTTAACGGTTATTTTAAGATACCATAATTTACAAAGTCGTAATAATTCTTCTTCTCATCACTAAGGTAGTACTCTATGTGTTTTGCAGTCTTTTTTTCCTAGCTGTCCACCAGTTTTCTAAGATACAATTCCAAGGTTTATTTGTGTATCTTCTATTAATGCTGCGCTGAGATGCTACCTCTGTATCAGAGCTCCCAACAAGTCAGACATGACTAAGTAAAGTTCACTACAATCCAAAACCCAAAATTCAAAGAGAAAAAATAAAGTCATCCTGCTCTAGCAATAGAAGGTTGCATTTTGGGACACACCGTTTGCCAACTGCTGCAAAAATCAGATGTTATCTCTAAAAAGACTCATAAAAAGTATCTGCAGACTTTGGTTAATTAAAAAGATATTACTGTAGAAATACATGTTCTCAAAATAAGCTGTTAAATGGTTAGGTGGATATAGTAGCATAGGTGATGCCCTCGTCAGAGACACAAAGAACGCCTCTAAGAGCTGCAGACTGGCTCCAGACTGGCTCCACACCTTCTGCCCACCCTCAGAAGTGACAAGGCACAAGCCAAAGCCTGTCTCGGAGCCATATGACATGCTGCTGTGTCTAAAATACCAGAAAGATTCCAAGAGGCAAGTGCTAACTGATTTGCTTTTACACAGGCTCACATCTATCTACACCAGCTTAGGTAAGCACACTGTACCATCATGTGGTTGGTAAACCAGAGTCTAATCGTATGTCTCCGATTTCAGGTTTGGCATTTACAATCAGTTATGCATGCATCCCTAGCAATTAGCTATCATGATCTGTAACAGTGAAAACCATGACACTTTGTTTGAAAGCTTCCAAATTAAAGTGACAAATGTAGAAACTGACTATAACTATAGCTGAAAAATAAGCAATAGTGTATCACATTTTAAAGATAACTTTAAAAAGGTTATGGACTCAGTCTTCTTTTAACTAATAAAACCACTACACAAATATGTCCTCCTTATTCAATAGATTACCTACTTAATTCAAAAATAACAAGCAGGAACTGAAAAAAGATAATGAGTTGGCCATTAGGCATTCAGATGGCCTGGATTCAAATTGCTGCTTTGAAGCACACTTCTCAAAAAGTGTTAAGAAAGGTACAAGGAACAAACATTAAGTTATTTGGGAACATAGCAAAATCTTACAGACCTGATTTGTACTGCAATAAAGCACTTTTCAAGTCCTGGTAGTTGCTTGTCTGTGATTCTGATGTGTAAACAGATTCTGCATTCAGCATTTATGTTTATTCAGGGGGAGTGGCATAGATTTCAATGGTTTACAGACACAGATATTTTATACTAGCATATAGGAGCCTCTTCATCAGAAGATAAAAATGAATCTGTCTTACTAAAGAGCTACAGAATTAGATGTATTTAAAAACAGTAGTCGCTCAGGATCCAGTAAGAACAAATCTACGACCAGACTTCATAGAGAAAAAGATTATTTGAAACACTAAGGCATAGTGTCTAAATGCAAGTTGCATTTGGCCATCGTGACATTACTGCAAAGCCTAGGTTATAGGTAAGCCCTGGAAGAAAGCAAGCAAAATAGCCATACTTCCATAAGCTACTCCAACTAAATCAACGGGATTCCTCCTGAAAACAGTACTACTAGTACAAGTAAGGGTTTGTCCTTTACCAGTGAAATATGAAATAGTTACTAACAGTTATTTGTTTTCAAAAGATCTATGGTAATATATTTGATAGCACTCAGTCTATTTGTACACAATGAAGGCAATATCCAGTCTTTTGCATGCTTCTTTTTGCACAATAACTGTTGCTGCTTCTGCTAAGATGAAGTATACAAATCTTATTCCTCCTCTACAGTTATTTTCAAATGCCCTATTCTATGCACCAGAACTGGGAATGCAGCAGAAATAGACCTCTCTTATGTAAGATCTAACCACATATTCTCTGAATACCATAATCCCACTTCCTAATTCCCCACTCACTTAACATGAGAGAAAATATTCCTACAATGCATATGAATAAAAAGAATAGAGGTTCTGAAAGCAATTGTCTTTTGTCTGTCAGCAAGAAAGTTTACTTGCTTACAACAGCATCAAAAGATATGTCATCTAAATCCTGATGGAATACAAAATATTCCACACACACTGCTAGACAGTTACCATTATGACTGGTCAGGAATTTTAAAACTCAATAGATTTTCCTCCAGAACGTTTCAGCTCAGGATTGAAAAACACTATTGTGTTTTGACAAAGATTGCACTCTGCTAAAGAGCAAATTTCCCGACTAAAAAAAATTTGTTTATATTTATTCTAATGTTGATCTTAAATTAAAAATAACACAGCTGAATACTTGAGCACTAGAACTTTTTGTTCATGCTGTGAATTCACTCAGTCGAGAGGTCCTACACTTTTGCATCCCTGCTGAACAGCCTTACACTGTACTTTACGAAACTTGCTAAGTTGACCTGCTCTGTTACCCCTGCTGAGATTGTCCAAAGTTACATGGAGCAAGGACTTGGCATCTCAGTTTTGTACTATAGAGGCAAGTCACTTGCGTGGCAGTCATTCCTATGGATATATATTCAGAGATAATCCAAAAGCAAAGTTTAAAAATTTGCTTTCAGCAGGATAAAATATATATATATATATAAGCTAAATTAGTTAAATTAGTTATATTGGTTAAATACAATATTTAAGCATGTATTATTATTATTACATTTACAAGCATGTATTTAAGATCTCTGAATAGAAAAGGAATCAGGAATCAAGGAGTTATTTAATAATCACTGTGATCGGTGAAGTTGCTGAGTTTTTTGATTTATGTGGATAACTGTATTTTTCAGCAAATATGAGCAAATGTAAAATCTTCCTCAGCTTCTCTGTGGAAAAGTTTAGCTAGACAATACTGCGAAAAAACACTATGATGTGCACTTTATAATAAAGTTATAGAATCAGTGCTTAGAGGAACAGAAAATATGCATTTTCTCCTATCATATCACATAGTAGAAAAAATACATTTTGCATAGCATTTTGTTCTGAAAAATTCTGAAAAAAAATATGTGGAGTACACAGCAATAAAATAGCAAAGTTTAGCTTTTCACCATTAATGTATATTACATGGAAAATGGGGAAAAATACAGTATTTGTTATAAAAATGAAACATATAGTACTACAGTGTTCTTGCTAGATTTCCCAAGCCTTAAACAAAAAAAAAAAAAAAAAAAAAAAAACTGTAGAAATTTTGTATGATAATGTACTGCCCAAGATAATCAGTAATTTTCACCATTCATCCAAGAGTAGAGTTTTGTTTTAGGCAAAATATTTTTCAAAAAAGCATGCAGAAGCCTCCTGTCTTCTGAAGAAAACAAAAGATAAATTATTTGCCAGTCAAATTTCCCCTTTTTACACTGATTCAATTGACTACACATATCACACACTGCAGGTAGATAAATGCTTCTCTGAAATAAGGAAAATTATTCAGTTCTCATTTGGGAAAATTCCCTGCTTCATCCATAATGACAGAAAAATAACTTAAAGATAATTCCTGTTAAATTGTGCAAACACTAGCTCATACTATTAAAGGAAAGAGTAGCTTCTCAAAGTTAAAATTTTATTTAGCTCTGAAAGTAAAATTCTACTTTAGCTGCCATAACATTTTCTTTTAATAAATGATGATCCTGAATAATACAGTATTTACACTATCATTTGTTTTTGCAAAGTTTGAAGAGAAAGATGTTTCTGCAAGACGTTACAAAATGGTTCCATTCTCAAAGGCCATTTTCACGTAGCTCAAAAATCATATATACTGAATATTTTCATGCAGCCCACATTTCTCAAATTTGAGTGGATATTCTTTGTAATCATGCACTTGATACACAATTGCATTAGATTACAAACTTCATTAATAGTTTTTGGATCCTTTTTCCCTGCATCATCATATATTCAAATTCCCTGAGTCTAAGTAATAACAGCTTTCGATTAATAGAAGAATCATTGACCAGTGAAAAGGTCTAGGAAAACCCAGGAAGGTTTATCCTTCAACAGTCATATATGGAGAGAATTGGAAGATTAATTCCAATTCAGTCATTTTAGCTGTTGCAATCACTTGCGATAGGCAGCTGAATGAACAATCATACTGCCTTCCCAAATATATGTTGACCTCCAGCCTCTCTCAAAGGTCACAGGCATCTAAAGAATAGAGTAAATAAGCCTTAGCTTCCCAACCTTTTGTTCCAGTGTAGTTTGGGACAAGCCATGACCATTAGATCCTTCACAGGCAGCATGATGCTTGCCTGGTTCATGATAGATTTGACTTTACTGATAGTTAGGCTATTAACAGGTATTTCCCATCTTGTGTTCTTAACTGCGCTAGTGTTCCTCAGAATTTTATTACAGGTCTGACATTTGCTCAGAACTACTGCCCATAAAATGCAGTGGCTTATAGAAGAGACTCTGGCTCCTCTGTTGAAAACACCTATTAAACAATTGCTGGTTGTTCCAGAAGAATGAACCTCAAGAAAAGGGGAAGGTCCCTTTCACATCTCTAAGATAAGGAAGTCAACATTAGAAAAATAACCTTCAACGTAGTAATCTACAGCTCATTAGGTGTTGGGGTGTTGCATAAAATATACATTTTTATTTCCTATGAAATGATGATAATTTATATGGACAATGCAAGATTAAAATATTCTTAGCTATTTTTCTCTCAGAGTTTTGTAAATAATGTCAAACCTACCCTAAGTGAAAAAAAAAACATTGAAATGAAAACATTGAAATGACTTAAGTCATTTAAAGGTAGATTAAATTAAAATACACCAAGACTGACACCAGCTTTACTGTCATTGGCTGCTTTACTATTCATGTCTACAAAAACTACCCTATTGTTATAATTTTTTTGATTTTTTCGTTCATAGGTTTTGCTAGAGAATGTCATGAAGTGAATTCAATTAGAAAGCTGTAAACATGTTTGCACCAGCACTTAGTACTTAGTTCCCTACCTAGCCTCTACACAAGGTATTTGTGTTTTATGAAGACTCATTAAAAATTTATACTTAGTAAGGATATACAATATTTTCTCCTTCCCAGTTTTTCTGGTGACAGGGGCTAATGCTGTCTGTGTTGTTAAAATGAAACAAATATGTCAAAAGATGTTCTGAAATGCCTTGATGAATAAGCATTTCAACTGTAACTTTAGAATTAAGCAAAGGCTTACACATAATAGTAATTTAAAAAAATCACTGTCAGGAAAGTGACAAAATAGGAATTTCAAGTAGTGAAACAAAGCCAGAACCATTTCAAGGTTTTTAAAAGTTTCACAGGAAGTTCTTGAGCTAAATAAAAGAAGATGAAAAAACGGGATTTCTGTGCAATAAGAATGAATAGATAGCCTAAGCAGATACAAGTGCATGAACAATTGGCTTCAGTTTAGAAGAAATGTAGTATTAAAATTAAAGGAAATGAGAGATAATAAGGGTAATAATGGCAACGAAAGTAAGAAGTTCTGCGCCTGAGATATATTCAGAACTGTAAGCATCAGAGTGACCACAAGGAAAGTATATTAGACTATGTCTGAATCAGGTTTCTCAAGGACTGGCAACTTAACAAAGACTACTAAAAGCTACCAAAGCTACTAAAGGAAGTGTAAAATGATTGAAATAAAGCCCATACTCAGAGAGGGGAGAAAAGCTGATCGTAATAACTTAAGATAGAATATAAGCATACCAGAACATATCTATCTCAGAACATAAAGACATTGAATAACTTCAGAATAAGGAAAAAAGTAGCATAACAGACAAAATTAAATTAGTAAGATTGATCTTGGTAGGTTATTTCAGAATAAGCAGTCACAACAAGGTGACTCTCTACCTGCCACAACAAGGTGACAGATAGGCAAAAGAAATGGGATAGATTTAATCTTTCTAGGCTCAGAGCCATTGATGCAGGACCACATGAACTGCTGTTAATGAAGCTAGAGACAGAAGCATTAGAGTAACTAGCTAAAGAAATGCAGGAGGACCATAAAGCCAAGCAAACTTTCCGATACAGGAATAAATGAATTTAAAGCTGACATGAATATACTTAGGCTGGGAATGTAAACAAAATTTTTGAGGATTTTTCTGACAGAAAAGTGGGGAGCAGTATGTGTCAGAAGCACTAATTATATTTTTCAAAAGAAATAGGTACGACAGCCTAGATTTAGTGTTCTAGAAAGGAAAATCTGTGTTGTAAGCAGCTTTCTGAAACTCTATCCATCTTTGTTTGCTCTGAGCCTGAAAGTTATATTTTCCATTAAAACAAAAAGGCTTAGTAGTTACAGCATTATACCATATTTAGATATGACTTCTCCATCAACTGAAAACTATAACCAACCAGCTCAAGCAACAAGAAAAGCAAACCTGAGAGGACCTATAAATTCACATAGCTAGTTTAGAGTCTGTTTTGGTTCCAGCGTGGCCAGAATTAAGAAATACAACAAGAGTGAAGACCTATAATGCTCAATGTGGTCTCACCAATATGCATATCGCTATCTTAGTTCATTAAAATCATAACTACTTCAAGATGTTCTTTACCTGCGAGGCTAATCCCATTACCTTCTCGAGTACTTTCCCTCTCTTCTGTTTGCTGGATGAAAAGCATTTCTCAATCACACCAAATGAACTTGCTCCTACCTGTCAGACTGCGTGACATGGTGCATCTATGTTTAGTTTGCTGTAACACAGCCAAAACCTCCTGTGGACCTTCAGGGACAGAAGGAGCAACACTTCCTTGTGCATTGCTCTACCAGCTTTCTGCTTTTATATCATATTCCCCTCTCTCTCTGCCACCTTCAGAGTTCTGCAGGAATAATAACAGGCAGACAGATCTGTGTAAAGCAGAAGCCTTTTTACAGGTATGCAATGCCTAACATAAAAATGCTCTTAAAAGCACCACGACTTTCAGTATACTAACACATTACAAGTTACACTTAAAATACTTCCAAACAACACTAAGGGATCTTAAGTGAGGTGATCTTAAAAAAGGTTCACTGTTTTGGCATAAAAAGATGCTAGTTATTTGAGAGTATCTTAACATGTCCATCTAAGATTAAGGAAGCAAAATTATACCTAAGTACTGTTTTTAAAAGTAAATAAATTATTAAGAATGTAATACACCTGAACTCTACTAGAAAATCAGGTGTTTAATTCTCATAAGCCCCCTCCAAAATTATACAATAACATTTTATTTTATAAATTATTATTTTCTAAGGAACCCTCCACTTACAGTCTATAGCTGCTTTAAAACTGAAGATTTTTAAATATGAAGCTTTTAAATATGAAGCTAAATATGAAGATTTTTAAACATGAAGCTTTCAGCATGCACTGAAAAGAGTAATAATGTCTTGGCAATACTGGATTGTTATTTAGAAACTAAGCTTCACCTAAATGCTTTAATTTCTGCAGCTATTTAGACATATTATGCTTTGTAAAAAAATTATTAGAGCATACCTGGTTAAAGCTTTTTATCATTAATAAAGCCTTTTTACAAGTATTAATCATTTTAATGCCCCAGCTGTATCTACTTAATGTTCTCAAATACGAGCAGAAAGTTATAAATGATGCCATAATTTAAAGACTTACAGGAAAACATTACATACATCTGTGAAACTCAAATTCACTTGTACTCCCCAAAAGACTTGGTTTATAACAAGTTAAAGAAAGAAACAATATAGAATAGGACAACAGTCTTTCAGAAATGCTTGTTTTTCTTGCAAATAGCCAAGTGAATCATTCTCTGGCACATTAATCAACAGTTGAACAATGCTGGTGTTCATAAGGAGCTTTCGAAACAAGCCTCAAAATTATTTTTAATATAAGAGAAATAAATGATGTTTTTCCCTAGCTGTCTGCCATGTAGAAATGAAAGTATTAGGAATAATGTGCTTGAAACTCCTGTTATTACCATATAAGGCAAGATGAAAAAGCATTTAACTCCTGGAAATACATCTAAGTTGGTCGGCAAAATTTATATCAAGTCTGTAAACCAGTCTCCACTATATCCCTTCAGAGGCTTCTAATAGGAGACAAAATATACTTTGCTACCTAGAACTGTCAGTCAATATTATTTCCAAAGCTGATTTTACATTACTGACAAATGGCAGATAGAAAGTTATGTTCAACTGTGAGTGCCTGTGCTGACTGGAAGCTTTTAACAATTTCATATTGTTACCTGGAATTAGATGTTAGAAAACTCACCTGCCTGTTTCAGTCTATTCTCACTGTTACAACCAAACTGAAAAGGTTTTTTTCAGCTGTCAGACCTCCTAATCATACGCTGCATAAGAATTACTAAAAGCATCCCAAGTGTTTTACGGAACAAAAGATTTCATCTTCATAATGGCAAACACTAAACAACTCAAAGGAAGGCAGGAATCACTGCATAAACCTCCACAAGCATACAAAATTGCGAGAAATTTCATTGTAATCCCTAAGACAGCAATGAATCCATGCTCTGAAACACGATAACTAGTAACTTTTCTTTACCAAGTATTCATCTGATGTTCAGTGATAGCTACTGATTATTAAAAGAAAAATAAAAGTTAAATATTGCTACCACTCTCGGGAAGAATATCAAATTCAAATCAAAATAATCAGAAAAGCAACTAATTTTCCAGAATTGGATCTTGGACTTGTTTTAAAAAATTGGAATGCCAAAAAAATTCTGAAATTGATGGAGAAAACTATTGAAATATTCCCATGTCAAGACAGTAAAAAAAGATTGACTCATAATAGAGCAGTTAATACCAGATGGGTCTAAAAACAGCTGGGTTTGGGAGCTTTACCCAGCTTGTCCCAGCATGTCCCAGCTCCCTGCTGGTCCCGTAACAGAACCTTCACTTTGATCCTCATTCCACACCTGAGTTTCTGGGGAAGGAATTTGAGTCTTATTTTTTCAGTTAAAAATTGTTTTATCCTTTTGGAAGTATTTCCTATCACTATATTGCATGGTATTAAAATATAATCAGGCACACTGATGAGGGGGAAGGAAAGAACTATTACTATTAACTATATCAAGAAGAAATCTCTAAAGATAACAACAGAACTTTTCTTAAGCACTGTTTCTTTTCATTTGTTTAGAAGTTTTGGTTCTCTACAGCGTTGTCAAAACCATTTACTGGGATCCTAACATCAAATTCACAGTACTTGTCAGAGACCCACCCTAAATATGAAATTTTAAACACATTAACCTTGTTTGCTCTTGTGCAAGATAAAATTTACCAACTTCACTTGTCACATTTAATAACCATAACAGAGTAAACAGAGAAAATAATTAATAAGTCTTGTCTAAAGGTATCATCCTGATGAAGCTGGCCAGGAACACAGGAGTATGCAGTATGAGAAACAG